>NW_026992491.1:0-66906 GCF_028769735.1 Zonotrichia leucophrys gambelii | reverse complement strand
GGCAGATTGTAGGAGCCACTTCCCTCTATCAAACCAGCCCGACTCGGCACTGGTGCCACCTTTCATCTGGGAACCATCCTGCGTATCGTGGATTTTCAGGAGCCAGCCGGCCACTCCCAGCCACAGGTCCCCAAACAAATACTACGGTCCTTTTCCCTTGAAGTAAAACTGACCTGCCCGTCATCTGGCTGGCAGATTGCAGGAGCCACTTGCCTCTATCAATCCAGCCCGACTCGGCACGGGTGCCACCTTTCATCTGGGAACCATCCTGCGTATCGTGGATTTTCAGGAGCCAGCGGCCACTCCCAGCCACAGGCCCCCAAACACAAACCACGGCCCATTTCCCTGGCAAACAAAACTCACTTGCCCGTCTTCTGGCTGGCAGATTGCAGGAGCCACTTCCCCATATCAAACCAGCCCGACTCAGCACTGGTGCCACCTTTCATCTGGGAGCCATCCTGCGTATCGTGGATTTTCAGGGGCCAGACGGCCACTCCCAGCCACAGGTCCCCAAACAAAAACTACGGCCCTTTTCCCTGGAAGTAAAACTGACCTGCCCATCATCTAGCTGACACATTGCAGCAGCCACTTGCCTCTATCCATCCAGCCCAACTTGGCACTGGTGTCACCTTTCATCTGGGAACCATCCTGCGTATCGTGGATTTTCAGGAGCCAGCCGGCCACTCCCAGCCACAGGCCCCGAACACAAACCACGGCCCTTTTCCCTGGCAAACAAAACTCACCCGCCCGCTTCTGGCTGGCAGATTGCAGGAGCCACTTCCCTCTATCAAACCAGCCTGACTCGGCACTGGTGCCACCTTTCATCTGGGAACGATCCTTTGCATCGTGGATTTTCAGGAGCCAGGCGGCCACTCCTAGCCACAGGACTCCGAAAAAATACTATGGCCCTATTCCCTGTAATTAAAACTGACCTGCCCATCATCTGGCTGGCAGATTGCAGGAGCCACTTCCCTCTATCAAACCAGCCTGACTCGGCACTGGTGCCACCTTTCATCTGGGAACCATCCTGTGTATCGTGGATTTTCAGGAGCCAGGCGGCCACTCCTACCACAGGTCCCCAAACAAATACTACGGCCCTTTTACCTGGAATTAAAACTGACCTGCCCATCATCTGGCTGGCAGATTGCAGGACACACTTCCCTCTATCAAACCAGCCCGACTGGGTACTGGTGACACATTTCATCTGGGAACCATCATGCGTATCGTGGATTTTCAGGAGCCAGCCGGCCACTCCCAGCCACAGGCCCCCGAACACAAACCACGGCCCTTTTCCCTGGCAACAAAACTAACCGCCCGCTCTGGCTGGCAGATTGCAGGAGCACTTCTCTACAACCAGCCCGACTTGGCACTGGTGCCACTTGGGTCTGGAGCCATCCAGCGTATGTGGATTTTCAGGGCAGCTGGCACTCCAGCCACAATCCCCCAAAAAAATCTACGGCCCTTTTCCCTGGAAGTAAAATGCCTGCCATCATCTGGCTGGCAATTGCAGCAGCCACTTCTATCAACCGCCCGACTGGCACTGGGCCCTTTCATCTGGGAACCATCCTGCGTATCGTGGATTTTCAGGACCAGCGCCCTCCAGCCACAGGCCCCGAACACAAACACGCCCTTTTCCCTGGAAAAAACTACCCCCGTTCTGGCTGGCAGATTGCAGGAGCCACTTCCCTTATCAACCACCCGCTGCACTGGTGCACCTTTCATCTGGGAACCATCTGCTACTGGATTTTCAGGAGCCAGCCGGCCACTCCCACCACAGGCCCCCAAAAAAACCACGGCCCTTTTCCCTGGAAAAAGCTACCGCCCCTCTGGCTGGCAATTCAGGCACTTCCTATCAACCCCCGACTTGCGGTGACACATTTCATCTGGGAACCATCGCGTATCGTGGATTTTCAGGACCAGCCGGCACTCCAGCACAGGCCCCCGAACACAAACCACGGCCCTTTTCCCTGGCAAAGAAAACTCACCCGCCCCGCTTCTGGCTGGCAGATTGCAGGAGCCACTTCCCTCTATCAAACCAGCCCGACTTGGCACTGGTGCCACTTGGGTCTGGGAGCCATCCAGCGTACTGTGTATTTTCAGGTGCCAGCTGGCCACTCCCAGCCACAAGTCCCCCAAAAAAATCTACGGCCCTTTTCCCTGGAAGTAAAAGTGCCCTGCCCATCATCTGGCTGGCAGATTGCAGGAGCCACTTGCCTCTATCAAACCAGCCCGACTCGGCACTGGTGCCACCTTTCATCTGGGAACCATCCTGCGTATCGTGGATTTTCAGGAGCCAGCCGGCCACTCCCAGCCACAGGCCCCAAACACAAACTACGGTCCTTTTCCCTGGAAGTAAAACTGACCTGCCCGTCATCTGGCTGGCAGATTGCAGGAGCCACTTCCCCATATCAAACCAGCCCGACTCAGCACTGGTGCCACCTTTCATTTGGGAACCATCCTGCATATCGTGGATTTTCAGGAGCCAGCCGGCCACTCCCAGCCACTGGCCCCCGAACACAAACCACGGCCCTTTTCCCTGGCAAACAAAACTTAACCACCCCGCTTCTGGCTGGCAGATTGCAGGAGCCACTTCCCTCTATCAATCCAGGCCGACTTGGCACTGGTGCCACCTTTCATCTGGGAGCCATCCTGCGTATCGTGGATTTTCAGGGGCCAGACGGCCACTCCCAGCCACATGTCCCCAAAAAAAATCTACGGCCCTTTTCCCTGGAAGTAAAACTGACCTGCCCATCATCTAGCTGACACATTGCAGCAGCCACTTGCCTCTATCAATCCAGCCCAACTTGGCACTGGTGCCACCTTTCATCTGGGAACCATCCTGCGTATCGTGGATTTTCAGGAGCCAGCCGGCCACTCCCAGCCACAGGCCCCCGAACACAAACCACGGCCCTTTTCCCTGGCAAACAAAACTCACCCGCCCCGCTTCTGGCTGGCAGATTGCAGGAGCCACTTCCCTCTATCAAACCAGCCTGACTCGGCACTGGTGCCACCTTTTATCTGGGAACCATCCTGCGCATCGTGGATTTTCAGGAGCCAGGCGGCCACTCCTAGCCACAGGACTCCAAAAAAATACTATGGCCCTATTCCCTTTAATTAAAACTGACCTGCCCATCATCTGGCTGGCAGATTGCAGGAGCCACTTGCCTCTATCAAACCAGCCCGACTTGGCACTTGTGCCACCTTTCATCTGGGAACCATCCTGCGTATCGTGGATTTTCAGGAGCCATCTGGCCACTCCCAGCCACAGGCCCCGAAACACAAACCACGGCCCTTTTCCCTGGCAAAAAAAACCCAATGGCCCCACTTCCGGCTGGCAGATTGCAGGAGCCACTTGCCTCTATCAAACCAGCCCGACTCGGCACTCGTGCCCCCTTGGGTCTGGGAACCATCCTGCGTATTGTGGATTTTCAGGAGCCAGACGGCCACTCCCGGCCACAAGTCCCCAAACACAAACCACGGCCCTTTTCCCTGCAAGTAAAACTGACCTCCCCATCTTCTGCTGGTAGATTGCAGGAGCCACTTGCCTCTATCAAACCAGCCTGATTTGACACTGCTGCCAACTTTCATCAGGGAACCATCCGGCGTATCATGGATTCTCAGGAGCCATCTGGCCACTCCCAGCCACAGGTCCCCAAACACTAACTACGGCCCTTTTCCCTGGCAAACAAAACTCACCTGCCCATCATCTAGCTGACACATTGCAGCAGCCACTTGCCTCTATCAATCCAGCCCAACTTGGCACTGGTGCCACCTTTCATCTGGGAACCATCCTGCGTATCGTGGATTTTCAGGAGCCAGCCGGCCACTCCCCTCCACAGGCCCCCGAACACAAACCACGGCCCTTTTTCCTGGAAGTAAATCTGACCTGCCCATCTTCAGGTTAGCAGACTGCAGGAGTCACTTGCCTCTATCAAACCAGCCCGACTTGGCACTGGTGCCAACTTTCATCTGGGAACCATCCTGCGTATCGTGGATTTTCAGGAGCCAGCCAGCCACTTCCCTCCACAGGCCTCCGAACACAAACCACAGCCCTTTTTCCTGGCTAACAAAACTCACCCGCCCCGCTTCTGGCTGGCAGATTGCAGGAGCCACTTGCCTCTATCAATCCAGCCCGACTTGGCACTGGTGCCACCTTTCATCTGGGAACCATCCTGCGTATCGTGGATTTTCAGGAGCCAGGCGGCCACTCCCAGCCACAGGTCCCCAAACAAATACTACGGCCCTTTTACCTGGAATTAAAACTGACCTGCCCATCATCTGGCTGGCAGATTGCAGGACACACTTCCCTCTATCAAACCAGCCCGACTTGGCACTGGTGCCACCTTTCATCTGGGAACCATCCTGCGTATGGTGGATTTTCAGGAGCCAGCAGGCCACTCGCAGCCACAGGCCCCCAAACAAAAACTACGGCCCTTTTCCCTGGAAGTAAATCTGAACTGCCCGTCATCTGGCTGGCAGATTTCAGGAGCCACTTGCCTCTATCAATCCAGCCACACTCGGCACTGGTGCCACCTTTCATCTGGGAACCATCCTGCGTATCGTGGATTTTCAGGAGCCTGCTGGCCACTCCCAGCCAGAGGCCCCCGAACACAAACCACGGCCCTTTTCCCTGGCAAACAAAACTACCCCACCCGCTTCTGGCTGGAAGATTGCAGGAGCCAATTGACTCTATCAAACCAGCCCGACTTGGCACTGGTGCCACCCTGGGTCTGGGAGCCATCCAGCGTATGGTGGATTTTCAGGGGCCAGCCGGCCACCCCCAGCCACAGGCCCCCGAACACAAACCACGGCCCTTTTCCCTGGTAAACAAAACTTACCCGCCCCGCTTCTGGCTGGAAGATTGCAGGAGCCACTTGGGTCTATAAAACCAGCCCGACTTGTCACTGGTGCCACCTTTCATCTGGGAACCATCCTGCGTATCGTGGATTTTCAGGAGCCAGCCGGCCACTCCCAGCCACAGGCCCCCAAACACAAACTACGGCCCTTTTCCCTGGAAGTAAAACTGAACTGCCCGTCATCTGGCTGGCAGATTGCAGGAGCCACTTGCCTCTATCAATCCAGCCCGACTCGGCACTTGTGCCACCTTTCATCTGGGAACCATCCTGCGTATCGTGGATTTTCAGGAGCCAGCAGGCCACTCCCAGCCACAGGCCCCCAAACACAAACCACGGCCCTTTACCCTGGCAAACAAAACTCACCCACCCTGCTTCTGGCTGGCAGATTGTAGGAGCCACTTCCCTCTATCAAACCAGCCCGACTCGGCACTGGTGCCACCTTTCATCTGGGAACCATCCTGCGTATCGTGGATTTTCAGGAGCCAGCCGGCCACTCCCAGCCACAGGTCCCCAAACACAAACTACGGTCCTTTTCCCTGGAAGTAAAACTGACCTGCCCGTCATCTGGCTGGCAGATTGCAGGAGCCACTTCCCTCTATCAAACCAGCCTGACTCGGCACTGGTGCCACCTTTCATCTGGGAACCATCCTGCGCATCGTGGATTTTCAGGAGCCAGGCGGCCACTCCTAGCCACAGGACTCCAAAAAAATACTATGGCCCTATTCCCTTTAATTAAAACTGACCTGCCCATCATCTGGCTGGCAGATTGCAGGAGCCACTTGCCTCTATCAAACAAGCCCCACTCAACATTGGTGCCACCTTTCATCTGGGAACCATCCTGCATATCGTGGATTTTAAGGAGCTAGGGGGCCACTCCAAGCCACAGGCCCCCAAACATAAACTACGGCCCTTTTCCCCGGCAAAAAAAAACCAATGGCCCCACTTCCGGCTGGCAGATTGCAGGAGCCACTTGCCTCTATCAAACCAGCCCGACTCGGCAGTCGTGCCCCCTTGTGTCTGGGAACCATCCTGCGTATCGTGGATTTTCAGGAGCCAGACGGCCACTCCCAGCCACAAGTCCCCAAACACAAACCACGGCCCTTTTCCCTGCAAGTAAAACTGACCGCCCCATCTTCTGCTGGTAGATTGCAGGAGCCACTTGCCTCTATCAAACCAGCCTGATTTGGCACTGCTGCCAACTTTCATCAGGGAACCATCCTGCGTATCATGGATTCTCAGGAGCCAGCTGGCCACTCCCAGCCACAGGTCCCCAAACACAAACTACGGCCCTTTTCCCTGGCAAACAAAACTCACCTGACCATCTTCTTTCTGGCAGATTGCAGGAGCCACTTGCCTCCATCAATCCAGCCCGACTTGTCACTGGTGTCACCTTTCATCTGGGAAACCTCCTGCGTATTGTGGATTTTCAGGTGCCAGCCGGCCACTCCCCTCCACAGGCCCCCGAACACAAACCACGGCCCTAATTCCTGGAAGTAAATCTGACCTGCCCATCTTGAGGTTAGCAGATTGCAGGAGTCACTTGCCTCTATCAAACCAGCCCGACTTGGCACTGGTGCCAACTTTCATCTGGGAACCATCCTGCGTATCGTGGATTTTCAGGAGCCAGCCAGCCACTTCCCTCCACAGGCCCCCGAACACAAACCACAGCCCTTTTTCCTGGCTAACAAAACTCACCCGCCCCGCTTCTGGCTGGCAGATTGCAGGAGCCACTTGCCTCTATCAATCCAGCCCGACTTGGCACTGGTGCCACCTTTCATCTGGGAACCATCCTGCGTATCGTGGATTTTCAGGAGCCAGCCGGCCACTCCCTGCCACAGGCCCCCAAACAGAGATTACGGCCCTTTTCCGTGGAAGTAAAACGGCCTTGCCCATCTTCGGGATGGCAGATTGCAGGAGCCACTTGCCTCTATCAAACCAGCCCGACTTGTCACTTCTGCCACCTTTCATCTGGGAACCATCCTGCATATCGTGGATTTTAAGGAGCTAGCCGGCCACTCCAAGCCACTGGCCCCCGAAAACAAACTACGGCCCTTTTCCCAGGCAAACAAAAATCACCCGCCCCGCTTATGGCTGGCAGATTGCAGGAGCCACTTGCCTCTATCAAACCAGCCCGACTCGACACTGGTGCCACCTTTCATCTGGAAAGCATCCTGCGTATCGTGGATTTTCAGGAGCCAGCCGGCCACTCCCAGCCACAGGTTCCCAAACACAAACCACGGCCCTTTTCCCTGGAAGTAAAACTGACCTGCCCATCTTCTGGCTGGCAGATTGTAGGACCCACTTGCCTCTATCAAACCAGCCCGACTCGACACTGCTGCCACCATTCATCTGGGATCCATCCTGCGTATCGTGGATTTTCAGGAGCCAGCCTGCCACTCCAGCCACAGGCCCCCTAAACACAAAATAGGCACTTTTCCCTGGGAGTAAAACTGACCTCCCCATCTTCTGACTGGAAGATTGCAGGAGCCACTTGCCTCTATCAAACCAGTCCGACTTGTCACTGGTGCCACCTTTCATCTGGGAACCATCCTGCGTATCGTGGATTTTCAGGAGCCAGCCAGCCACTCCCAGACACAGGCCCCGAACACAAACTACGGCCCTTTTCCCTGGAAGTAAAACAGACCTGCCCATCTTCTGGCTGGCAGATTGCAGGAGCCACTTGCATCTATCAAACCAGTCGGACTTGGCACTGCAGCAACCTTCATCTGGGAACCATACTGCGTATCGTGGATTTTCAGGAGCAAGCCGGCCACTCCCAGCACCAGGTACCCAAACACAAACCACGGCCGTTTTCCTGGCTAACAAAACCCACCAGCCCCGCTTCTGGCTGGCAGATTGCAGGAGCCACTTGCCTCTATCAATCCAGCCCGACTCGACACTGGTGCCTCCTTTCATCTGGGAAGCATCCTGCGTATTGTGGATTTTCAGGAGCCAGCCGGCCATTCCCAGCCACAGGTCTCCAAACAAAAACCACGGCCCTTTTCCTGCAAGTAAAATTGACCTCCCCATCTTCTGGCTGGCAGATTTCAGGAGCACTTGATACTATCAAACCAGCCGGACTTGGCACTGGTGCCACTTTCATCTGGGAACCATCCTGCGTATCGTGGATTTTCAGGAGCCAGCCGGCCACTCCCAGCCATAGGCCCCCGAACACAAACCACGGCCCTATTCCCTGGAAGTGAAACTGAGCTGCCCATCTTCAGGCTAGCAGATTGCAGGAGCCACTTGCCTCTATCAAACCAGCCCGACTTCGCACTGCTGCACCTTTCTTCTGGGAACCATCCTGCGTATCGTGGATTTTCAGGAGCCAGCCGGCGACCCCCAGCCACAGGTCCCCAAACACAAACCATGGCCCTTTTCCCTGGATGTAAAACTGACCTTCCCATCTTCAGGCTGGCAGATTGCAGGAGCCACTTGGCACTATCAAACCAGCCCGACTCAACACTGGTGCCGCCTTTAGTCTGGGAACCATCCTGTGTATCGTGGATTTTCAGGAGCCAGCCGTCCACTCCCAGCCACAGGCCCCGAAACACAAACTACGGCACTTTTCTCTGGGAGTAAAACTGACCTCCCCATCATCTGGCTGGAAGATTGCAGGATCCACTTGCCTCTATCAAACCAGCCCGACTTGTCACTGCTGCCACCTTTCATCTGGGAACCATCCTGCGTATCGTGGATTTTCAGGAGCCAGCTGGCCACTCCCAGGCACAGGCCCCGAACAAAAACCATGGCCCTTTTCCCTGGCAAACAATACTCACCCACCCCGCTTCTGGCTGGCAGATTGCAGGAGACACTTGGCTCTATCAAACCAGCCCCACTCAACATTGGTGCCACCTTTCATCTGGGAACCATCCTGCATATCGTGGATTTTAAGGAGCTAGCCGGCCACTCCAAGCCACAGGCCCCCAAAAACAAACTACGGCCCTTATCCCTGGCAAACAAAACCCACTGGCCCCACTTCTGGCTGGAAAATTGCAGGAGCCACTTGCCTCTATCAAACCAGCACGACTCGACACTGGTGCCACCTTTCATCTGGGAACCATCCTGCGTATCGTGGATTTTCAGGAGCCAGCCGGCCACTCCCAGCCACAGGCCCCCGAACACAAACCACGGCCCTTTTTCCTGGCTAACAAAACTCACCCGCCCCGCTTCTGTCTGGCAGGTTGATGCCGAATTTTGCCCCAAAAGGCGAGAATAACTGCCTAAGAGACTCAAGTAAGTCAACATAGACAGGAGGTATTTTATTACGACGCGTCGGAGAAATCACAAAGGGATTTCTAGCTATCTCATGACAGAAGCAAGCTTTTATACAGTCTTGGGTGCAGGGTTACATCATATTCATAAGTGGCGTGGTGTGGGCGGAGCGTGGGCGGAGACATCTATTTTGAGGATTATTCATGGTGGTCCTTCACTGCCTTCCTCATGGGCAAGGGTCTTCTGATGAGTCTTCCTCTTTAAACTTTTGAACTCCTATCCTAATATGGTCAATTCCCGGTGTACTTGGCTTGGTTCCCATGGCTTGGCACGGCTCTTAGGGTCAGTTTGACACTGGCACGGCTCTTAGGGTCAGTTTGACATTATTAGCTCTGATCATGCTTAGCTTGTCAATTCCCTTATCCCTATCTCTCTTTATTGTTTGCCCTGCTTACCAAACTTCAAACAGAAGGATCCACCAGGATTGCTTCTGGATTAATGAATAACCTATCATACAGCATTATCAATAATTCCAGGATTGCTTCCGGATTAATGAATAACCTACCATACAGCATCATAAGCAATTCCTGAGTGTGGATGGGGGCGAATCCCCTTATACCTACACATGAGACAACCCGCCGGTGATATGGGATATGGCTCTAGTGTTAGGGGTCGCGTGAGTAGCTAATGGGATGGGAATGGGAAAGGACTCCTCAGGGCTGATTTTCAGTCTGTGGCTCTGCTAAGCATTTTGATAACAAAATTATGTTCTTGTCCAGTACTAAAATGCTGATTGGATGGGCAGTTTGGGGCTTCAAGATTGCAGGAGCCACTTGCCTCTATCAATCCAGCCCGACTTGGCACTGGTGCCACCGTTCATCTGGGAACCTTCCTGCGTACCGTGGATATTCAGGAGCCAGCCGGCCACTCCCAGCAACAGGTCCCCAAACACAAACCACGGCCATTTTCCCTGGATGTAATACTGACCTGCCCATCTTCTGGCTGGCAGATTGCAGGAGCCACATGGCTCTATCAAACCAGCCCGACTTGGCACTGGTGCCACCTTGGGTCTGGGAACCATCCTGCGTATCGTGGATTTTCAGGAGCCAGCCGGCCACTCCCAGCCACAGTCCCCCAACACAAACCACGGCCCTTTTCCCTGGCAAACAAACTCACCCGCCCCCTTCTGGCTGGCAGATTGCAGGAGCCACTTGCCTCTATCAAACCAGCCCGACTTGGCACTGGTGCCACCTTTCATCTGGGAACCATCCCGCACGGTGTGGATTTTCAGGAGCCAGCCGGCAACTCCCAGCCACAGGTCCCCAAACAAAAACTACGGCCCATTTCCCTGGATTTAATACTGACCTGCCCATCTTCTGGCTGGCAGATTGCCGGAGTCACTTGGCTCTATCAAACCAGCCCGACTTGGCACTGGTGCCAATTTCATATGGTAACCATCCTGCGTATCGTGGATTTTCAGGAGCCAGCCGGCCACTCCCAGGTTAAGGCCCCCAACACAAACTACGGCTCTTTTCCCTGGCAAACAAAACTCACCCGCCCCGCTTATGGCTGGCAGATTGCAGGAACCACTTGGCTCTATCAACCAGCCCGACTTGGCACTGGTGCCAATTTCATATGGTAAACATCCTGCGTATCGTGGATTTTCAGGAGCCAGCCGGCCACTCACAGCCACAGACCCAGGAACACAAACCACGGCCCTTTTCCCTGGCAAACAAAACTCATCCGCCCCGCTTCTTCCTGGCAGATTGGAGGAGCCACTTGCCTCTATCATACCAGCCCGACTCGGCACTGGTGCCACCTTTCATCTGGGAACCATCCTGCGTATCGTGGATTTTAAGGAGCCAGCCGGCCACTCCCAGCCACTGGACCCCCAACACAAACTACGGCTCTTTTCCCTGGAAGTAAAACTCACCCACCCCGCTTCTGGCTGGCAGATTGCAGGAGACACTTCGCTCTATGAAACCAGCCCCACTCAACATTGGTGCAACCTTTCATCTGGGAACCATCCTGCATATGGTGGATTTTCAGGAGCCAGCCGACCACTCCCAGCCACAGGTCCCCAAACACAAACTACGGCCATTTTCCCTGGAAGTAAAACTGACCTGCCCATCATCTGGCTGGCAGATTGCAGGAGCCACTTGGTACTATAATACCAGCCGACTTGGCATTTCTGCCACCTTTCATCTGGGAATCATCCTGCGTATCGTGGATTTTCAGGAGCCAGCTGCCCCTACCAGCTACTGGACCCCAAAAAAAAACGACGGCACTTTTCCCTTGAAAAAAATCTCAGCTGCCACGCTTCTGGCTGGCAGATTGCAGGAGCCACTTGCCTCTATCAAACCAGCCCGACTCAGCACTGGTGCCACCTTTCATCTTGGAAGCATCCTGCGTATTGTGGATTTTCAGGAGCCAGCCGGCCACTCCAAGCCACAGGTCCCCAAACACAAGCCACGGCCCTTTTCCCTGGCAAACAAAACTCACCCGCCCCGCTTCTGGCTGGCAGATTGCAGGAGCCACTTGCCTCTATCAAACCAGCCCGAAATCGCACTGGTGCCGCCTTTCATGTAGGAACCATCCTGCGTATCGTGGATTTTCAGGAGCCAGCAGGCCACTCCCAGCCACAGGTCCCCAAACACAAACCACGGCCCTTTTACCTGGAAGTAAAACTGACCTGCCCATCTTCTGGCTGGCAGATTGCAGGAGCCTCTTGACACTATCAAACCAGCCCGACTCAACACCGGTGCCACCTTCCATCTGGGAACCATCCTGCGTATCGTGGATTTTCAGGAGCCAGCCGGCCAGTCCCAGCCACAGGCCCCCAAAAACAAACCCTGGCCCGTTTCCCAGGCAAACACAACTCATCCGCCCCACTTCTGGCTGGCAGATGGAAGGAGCCACTTGGCTCTATCAAACCAGCCCGACTTGGCACTGGTCCCACCATTCATCAGGGAACCATCCTGCGTATCGTGGATTTTCAGGAGCCAGCCGGCCACCCACAGCAACAGGTCCCCAAACAAAAACCACAGTCCTTCTCCCTGGATGTAATACTGACCTTCCCCATCTTCTGGCTGGCAGATTGCAGGAGCCACTTGCCTCTATCAAACCAGCCCGACTCGGCACTGGTGCCACCTTTCATCTGGGAACCATCCCGCGCGGTGTGGATTTTTAGGAGCCAGCCGGCCATTCCCAGCCACAGGCTCCAAAAAACAAACCACGGCCCTTTTCCCTAGCAAACAAAACTCACCCGTCCCGATTCTGGCTGGCAGATTGCAGGAGCCACTTGGTACTATCAAACCAGCCCGACTCGGCACTGGTGCCACCTTTCATCTGGGAACCATCCTGCGTATCGTGGATTTTCAGGAGCCAGCCGGCCACTCCCAGCCACAGGCCCCAGAAACAAACCACGGCCCTTTTCCCTGCAAAAAACTACCTCCCGCTTCTGGCTGGCAGATTGCAGGAGCCACTTGGTACTATCAAACC
The DNA here is from genome assembly GCF_028769735.1 of Zonotrichia leucophrys gambelii. Lineage (NCBI taxonomy): Eukaryota > Metazoa > Chordata > Aves > Passeriformes > Passerellidae > Zonotrichia > Zonotrichia leucophrys. The sequence continues at coordinate 54,334 of NW_026992491.1, read as the reverse complement.
AGCCCGACTCGACACTGGTGCCACCTTTCATCTGGGAACCATCCTGCGTATCGTGGTTTTTCAGGAGACAGCCGGCCACTGCCAGCCACAGGCCCCCAAACACAAACTACGGCCCTTTTCCCTGGAAGTAAAACTGACCTGCCCATCTTCTGGCTGGCAGATTGCAGGAGCCACATGGCTCTATCAAACCAGCCTGTGTCGGCACTGGTGCCCCCTTGGGTCTGGGAAACATCGTGCGCTGCCTGGATTTTAAGGAGCCAGCCGGTCACTACCCGCCCCAGGCACCAAAAACAATCCACAGCCCCTTTCCCTGGCTAACAAAACTCAAGCACCCCGCTTGTGGCTGGCAGATTGCAGAAGACACTTGCCTCTATCAAGCCAGCCCCAATCGGCACTGGTGCCACCTTTCATCTGGGAACCATCCTGTGTATCGTGGATTTTCAGGAGACAGCCGGCCACTCCCAGCCACAGGCCCCCAAACACAAACTACGGCCATTTTCGCTGGAAGTAAAACTGACCTGCCCATCTTCTGGCTGGCAGATTGCAGGAGACACTTGGTACTATTAAACCAGCCCGACTCGGCACTGGTGCCACCTTTCATGTGGGAACCATCCTGCGTATCATGGATTTTCAGGAGCCAGCCGGCCACTCCCTGCCACAGGCCCCCAAACACAAAACACGGCCCTTTTCCGTGGATGTAAAACTGACCTGCCCATATTCTGGCTAGCAGATTGCAGGAGCCACTTGGCTCTATCAAACCAGCCAGACTTGGCATTGGTGCTACCTTTCATCTGGGAACAATCCTGCGTATCGTGGATTTTCAGGAGCCAGCCGGCCAGTCCCAGCCACAGACCCCCGAGCAAAAACCATGGCACTTTTCCCTGGCAAACAAAACTCACCCACCCTGCTTCTGGCTGGCAGATTGCAGGAGCCACTTGCCTCTATTAAACCAGCCCGACTCGGCACTGGTGCCCCCTTGGGTCTGGGAACCATCCTGCTGTCATGGTTTGACCAGGAAGGAGTGGGAATTCTGGGAAGCTGTGGTCAAACCAATGAAGGTTTTGGGTTTGAGACTGGCGTCCGGTGTGGCCAGTGGGGTTTGGACACACCTCCGAGAATACACAGGGATTAAAAGCAGGGCACTGCCCTGGCACTTCCTCTTTTGGACATCGTCGGGCGAGGAGTTCAGATCTCTCTCCCCCGCCCGGCCCGCTGCTGCTGGGCGGGGGAGGGGCCAGCCATGCGGTAAGGCCTGGGGCCTGGACAGAGGTGGGGGTTGAGGGGGCTTCGAGGATGGAAGGGTGGGGGAGCCCCAAGAGACATCGGGCAGCCAGCCCCCCCCCCCCCCCCTCCCCCCCCCAGGAGAGCAGCCAGCGAGAAGGGGGAGGAAGACTGCCCGGCCGCAGCGGCAGCGTGTGGGCAGCGTGCGTGGGAGCCGTTCCGGGACCGACAGACAGAGACTGAAAACTTTTAACCCTTTCTTGCATGATTGGGGCCTTACAAAAATGCTAAATCCTCCTCGAAGCTGAATAAGAAGGGAGATGAGAGATGAGATGACTTGGCCCGGAGATTGTGGAGATGATTGGATGGGGAGAGATGATTTGGAGTGGCCTTTTGGCTGGACTTTTTCTTGTAGCCATGGACTCAGTTGTTCCTGTGACACAGACTGCATTTAGGGGGAGGCAGTGCCTCAAAACCAGGAGGGTTCATTTGTGAGGACCCCCCGGCCCCAGGGGGTTGGAAAAATATGGGGGGGACAGTTGTCCCAAAAGCAGAGACTGTGCCTTTTTGGAGTGAGACAAGGCATCCTTGAAAGACCACCCTAAAAGCAGCTCTGATCCATGTCTCGGTGGTGAGAGCACTGGGCATGGAAGGAACATGTCACAAGCGGCAGAAGGACTTTTTTCCCCCGGGCGGTGCCGAAGTGACAAGGAAGCATCCGGGATTTCAGTGTGTTTCCAGGAGAAGCCTATGGAACAAGAAGGACTCCTTTCCTCTTCATGAACTGCAGTTTGAGTATACTAAAGTGTCGTGCTGGGCTGGGCAGTTGGTGTTTTTTGAGAGAATGTATTGGATTGGGAAAGTCAGGGAGTGGGGAGGAGGAAAAGTGGTTTTTGTAAGGTTTTCAATTTTTTTTTCTTTTCCTTATAGTCTTTCCTATTTTTTCCTGTAGTTTTAGGTAATAAAGTGTTATTTATGTTTAAGTTGGAGCCTGTTTTGCTTATTCCTGGTCACATCTCACAGCAGACACCAGGGTGAGGCATTTTCATGGGGGCACTGGCTCTGTGCCAGGCTCAAACCATGACATTTTTTGGTTCCCTGACCGGGAATCGAATCACGGGAGAATGATGAGATAAGCTGTGAGACGAGACCAAGAGGAATAAGAAAAGCATGTACTAAGTTAAGGTAGATGAATAGTCATAGTGAATCTAAGGTATTGTTGTGTAGAAGTGTTTTGTAATTTTGTTGATAATTTTAGAAAGTGTATTCTCGGAAGGTGAAGGGTGGAGTGTCATGGTTTGACCAGGAAGGAGTGGGAATTCTGGGAAGCTGTGGTCAAACCAATGAAGGTTTTGGGTTTGAGACTGGCATCCGGTGTGGCCAGTGGGGTTTGGACACACCTCCGAGAATACACAGGGGTTAAAAGCAGGGCACTGCCCTGGCACTTCCTCTTTTGGACATCGTCGGGCGAGGAGTTCAGATCTCTCTCCCCCGCCCGGCCCGCTGCTCCTGGGCGGGGGAGGGGCCAGCCATGCGGTAAGGCCTGGGGCCTGGACAGAGGTGGGGGTTGAGGGGGCTTCGAGGATGGAAGGGTGGGGGAGCCCCAAGAGACATCGGGCAGCCAGCCCCCCCCCCCCCCCCCCCCCCCCCCCCCAGGAGAGCAGCCAGCGAGAAGGGGGAGGAAGACTGCCCGGCCGCAGCGGCAGCGTGTGGGCAGCGTGCGTGGGAGCCGTTCCGGGACCGACAGACAGAGACTGAAAACTTTTAACCCTTTCTTGCATGATTGGGGCCTTACAAAAATGCTAAATCCTCCTCGAAGCTGAATAAGAAGGGAGATGAGAGATGAGATGACTTGGCCCGGAGATTGTGGAGATGATTGGATGGGGAGAGATGATTTGGAGTGGCCTTTTGGCTGGACTTTTTCTTGTAGCCATGGACTCAGTTGTTCCTGTGACACAGACTGCATTTAGGGGGAGGCAGTGCCTCAAAACCAGGAGGGTTCATTTGTGAGGACCCCCCGGCCCCAGGGGGTTGGAAAAATATGGGGGGGACAGTTGTCCAAAAGCAGAGACTGTGCCTTTTTGGAGTGAGACAAGGCATCCTTGAAAGACCACCCTAAAAGCAGCTCTGATCCATGTCTCGGTGGTGAGAGCACTGGGCATGGAAGGAACATGTCACAAGCGGCAGAAGGACTTTTTTCCCCCGGGCGGTGCCGAAGTGACAAGGAAGCATCCGGGATTTCAGTGTGTTTCCAGGAGAAGCCTATGGAACAAGAAGGACTCCTTTCCTCTTCATGAACTGCAGTTTGAGTATACTAAAGTGTCGTGCTGGGCTGGGCAGTTGGTGTTTTTTGAGAGAATGTATTGGATTGGGAAAGTCAGGGAGTGGGGAGGAGGAAAAAGTGGTTTTTGTAAGGTTTTCAATTTTTTTTTCTTTTCCTTATAGTCTTTCCTATTTTTTCCTGTAGTTTTAGGTAATAAAGTGTTATTTATGTTTAAGTTGGAGCCTGTTTTGCTTATTCGTGGTCACATCTCACAGCAGACACCAGGGTGAGGCATTTTCATGGGGGCACTGGCTCTGTGCCAGGCTCAAACCATGACACCTGCGTATCGTGAATTTTCACGAGCCAGCCGGCCACTCACAGCCACAGGCCCACGAACACAAACCACGGCCCTTTTCCCTGGCACACAAAACTCACCCACCCCGCTTCTGGCTGGCAGATTCCAGGAGGCACTTGGTACTATTAAACCAGCCCGGCTCGGCACTGGTGCCACCTTTCATCTGGGAACCATCCTGCGTATCGTGGATTTTCAGGAGCCAGCCGGCCACTCCCAGCCACAGGCCCCCAAACCCAAACCACGGCCCTTTTCCCTGGCAAACACAACTCATCCGCCCCACATCTGGCTGGCAGATTGCAGGAGCCACTTGGCTCTATCAAACCAGCCCGACTCGGCACTGGTGCCCACTTGGGTCTGGGAACCATCCTGCGCGGCGTGGATTTTCAGGAGCCAGCCGGCCACACCCAGCCACAGGCCCCCAAACACAAACCACGGCCCTTTTCCCTGCAAGTAAAACTGACCTGCCCATCATCTGGCTGGCAGACTGCAGGAGACACTTGGCTCTATCAAACCAGCCCCACTCAACATTCGTGCCACCTTTCATCTGGGAACCATCCTGCATATGGTGGATTTTAAGGACCTAGCCGGCCACTCCCAGCCACAGGCCCCCAAACACAAACCACAGCCGTTTTCCCTGGCAAACAAAACTCACTGGCCCCACTTCTGGCTGGCAGAATGCAGGAGCCACTTGCCTCTATCAATCCAGCCCGACTTGGCACTGGTGCCACCTTTCATCTGGGAACAATCCTGCGTATCGTGGACAGTCAGGAGCAAGCCGGCCACTCCCAGCCACAGGTCCCCAAACAAAACTACGGCCCTTTTCCCTGGAAGTAAATCTGACCTGCCCATCTTCTAGCTGGCAGATTGCAGGAGCCACTTGGTACTATCAAACCAGGCTGACTCGACACTGGTGCCACCTTTCATCTGGGAACCATCCTGCGTATCGCGGATTTTCAGGAGCCAGCCGGCCACTCCCAGCCACAGGCCCCAAACACAAACTACGGCCCTTTTCCTGGAAGTAAAACTGACCTCCCATCTTCTGGCTGGCAGATTCCAGGAGCCACATGGCTCTATCAAACGAGCCTGTGTCGGTACTGGTGCCCCCTTGGGTCTGGGAAACATCGTGCGCTGCCTGGATTTTAAGGAGCCAGCCGGCCATTACCCGCCACAGGCCCCCAAACACCAACACGGCCCTTTCCCTGGCAAACAAAACTCAAGCACCCCGCTTCTGGCTGGCAGATTGCAGAAGACACTTGCCTCTATCTAACCAGACCCACTCGGCACTGGTGCCACCTTTATCTGGGAACCATCCTGCGTATCGTGGATTTTCAGGAGCCAGCCGGCCACTCCCAGCCACAGGCCCCCGAACACAATCTACGGCCCTTTTCCCTGGCAAACAAAACTCACCGCCCCGCTTCTGGCTGGCAGATTGCAGGAGCCACTTGGCTCTATCAAACCAGCCCGACTCGGCACTGGTGCCTCCTTTCTCTGGGAACCATCTTGCGTATCGTGGATTTTAAGGAGCAAGTCGGCCTCTCCCAGCCAAAGACCCCCAAACACAAACTACGGCCCTTTTCCCTGGAAGTAAAACTGACCTGCCCATCATCTGGCTAGCAGATTGCAGGAGCCACTTGGTACTATCAAACCAGCCCGACTTGGCACTGGTGCCACCTTTCATCTGGGAACCATTCTGCGTATCGTGGATTTTCAGGAGCCAGCCGGCCACTCCCAGCCACAGGCCCCAAACACAAACAACGGCCCTTTTCCCTGGAAGTAAAACTGACCTGCCCATCTTCTGGCTGGCAGATTGCAGGAGCCACTTGCTCTATCAAACCAGCCCGACTTGGCACTGGTGCCACCTTTCATCAGGGAATCTTCCTGCGTATCGTAGATTTTCAGGAGCCAGCCGGCCACTCCCAGCCACAGGCCCCCAAACAAAAATTACGGCCCTTTTCCCTGGAAGTAAAACTGCTCTCCACATCTTCTGGCTGGCAGATTGCAGGAGCCACTTGGCTCTATAAAACCAGCCCGACTTGTCACTGGTGCCACCTTTCATCTGGGAAACATCCTGCGTATCGTGGATTTTCAGGAGCCAGCCGGCCACTCCCAGCCACAGGCCCTCAAATACAAACCACGGCCCTTTTCCCTGGCAAACACAACTCATCCCCCCACTTCTGGCTGGCAGATTGGAGGAGACACTTGGCTATATCATACCAGCCCGACTCGACATTGGTGCCACCTTTCATCTGGGAACCATACTGTGTATCGTGGATTTTCAGGATCCAGCTGGCCACTCCCAGCCACAGGCCCCGAACACAAACCACGGCCCTTTTCCCTGGCAAACAAAACTCCCCCACCCCGCTTCTGGCTGGCAGATTGCAGGAGACACTTCGCTCTATCAAACCAGCCCCACTCAACATTGGTGCCACCTTTCATCTGGGAACCATCCTGCGTATCATGGATTTTCAGGAGCTAGCCGGCCACTCCCAGCCACAGGCCCCCAAACACAAACTACGGCCCTTTTCCCTGGAAGTAAAACTGACCTGCCCATCTTCTTGCTGGCAGATTGCAGGAGCCACTTGGCTCTATCAAACCAGGCCGAGTCGGCACAGCTGCCACCTTTCATCTGGGAACCATCCTGTGCGGCGTGGATTTTAAGGAGCCAGCTGGCCATTTCCAGCCACAGGCCCCCGAAAACGACCACAGCCCTTTTCCCTAGCAAACAACACTCACCCACCCCACTTCTGGCTGGCAGATTGCAGGAGACACTTGGCTCTATCAAACCAGCCCCACTCAACATTCGTGCCACCTTTCATCTGGGAACCATCCTGCATATCGTGGATTTTAAGGAGCTAGCCGGCCACTCCCAGCCACAGGCAACCAAACAAAAAATACGGCCCTTTTCCCTGGAAGTAAAACTGACCTGCCCATCTTCTGGCTGGCAGATTGCAGGAGCCACATGGCTCTATCAAACCAGCCTGACGCGGCACGGGTGCCCCCTTGGGTCTGGGAACCATCCTGCGCTACCTGGATTTTAAGGAGCAAGCCGGCCATTACCCGCCACAGGCCCCCGAAAACAATCCACGGCCCTTTTCGCTGGCAAACAAAACTCACCCGCCCCGCTTATTGCTGGCAGATTGCAGGAGCCACTTGCCTCTATCAAACGAGCCTGAATTGGCACTGGTGCCGCCTTTCATCTGGGAAGCATCCTGCGTATCGTGGATTTTCAGGAGCCAGTCGGCCACTCCCAGCCACAGGCCCCCAAAAAAAAACCACGGCCCTTTTCCCGGGAAGTAAAACTGACCTGCAAATCATCTGGCTGGCAGATTGCAGGAGCCACTTGCCTCTATCAAACCAGCCTGAATTGGCACTGGTGCCACCTTTCATCTGGGAACCATTTTGCGTATCGTGGATTTTCAGGAGCCAGCCGGCCACTCCCAGCCACAGACCCCGAACACAAACCACGGCCCGTTTCCCTGGCAAACAAAACTCAACCACCCCGCTTCTGGCTGGCAGATTGCAGGAGACACTTCGCTCTATCAAACCAGCCCGACCCGGCACTGGTGCCACCTTTCATCTGGGAACCATCCTGCGTGGAGTGGATTTTAAGGAGCCAGCCGGCCACTCCCAGCCACAGGGCCCCAAAAAAAACTACTGTCCTTTTCTCTGGAAGTAAAACTGACCTACCCATCTTCTGGCTGGCAGATTGCAGGAGCCACTTCCCTCTATCAAACCAGCCCCACTCAACATTGGTGCCACCTTTCATCTGGGAACCATCCTGCGTATCGTGGATTTTCAGGAGTCAGCCGGACAGTCCCAGCCACAGGCCCCCAAACACAAACTACGGCCCTTTTCCCTGGAAGTAAAACTGACCTGCCCATCTTCTGGCTGGCAGATTGCAGGAGCCACATGGCTCTATCAAACGAGCCTGTGTCGGTACTGGTGCCCCCTTGGGTCTGGGAAACATCGTGCGCTGCCTGGATTTTAAGGAGCCAGCCGGCCACTACCCGCCCCAGGCCCCCAAACACAAACCACGGCCCCTTTCCCTGGCTAACAAAACTCAAGCACCCCGCTTCTGGCTGGCAGATTGCAGAAGACACTTGCCTCTATCAAACCAGCCCCACTCGGCACTGGTGCCACCTTTTTTCTGGGAACCATCCAGCGTATCGTGGATTTTTAGGAGCCAGCCGGCCACTCCCAGCCACAGGTCCCTAAACACAAATTACGGCCCTTTTCCCTGCCAAACAAAACTCACCCGCCCCGCTTCTGGCTGGCAGATTTCAGGAGCCACTTGCCTCTGTCAAACCAGCCTGCCTCGGTACTGGTGCCGCCTTTCATCTAGGAACCATCCTGCGTATCGTGGATTTTCAGGAGCCAGCCGGCCACTCCCAGCCACAGGTCCCCAAACACAAACCACTGCCCTTTTCCCTGACAAACAAAACTCATCGGCCCCGCTTCTGGCTAGCAGATTCCAGGAGGCACTTGGTACTATTGAACCAGCCCGCCTCGGCACTTGTGCCGCCTTTCATCTGGGAACCATCCTGCGTATCGTGGATTTTCAGGAGCCAGCCGGCCACTCCCAGCCACAGGCCCCCAAACCCAAACCACGGCCCGTTTCCCTGGCAAACACAACTCATCTGCCCCACATCTGGCTGGCAGATTGAAGGAGCCACTTGGCTCTATCAAACCAGCCCGACTCGGCACTGGTGCCCACTTGGGTCTGGGAACCATCCTGCGCGGCGTGGATTTTCAGGAGCCAGCCGGCCACACCCAGGCACAGGCACCCAAACACAAACCACGGCCCTTTTCCCTGCAAGTAAAACTGACCTGCCCATCATCTGGCTGGCAGACTGCAGGAGACACTTGGCTCTATCAAACCAGCCCCACTCAACATTCGTGCCACCTTTCATCTGGGAACCATCCTGCATATGGTGGATTTTAAGGACCTAGCCGGCCACTCCCAGCCACAGGCCCCCAAACACAAACCACAGCCGTTTTCCCTGGCAAACAAAACTCACTGGCCCCACTTCTGGCTGGCAGAATGCAGGAGCCACTTGCCTCTATCAATCCAGCCCGACTTGGCACTGGTGCCACCTTTCATCTGGGAACAATCCTGCGTATCGTGGACAGTCAGGAGCAAGCCGGCCACTCCCAGCCACAGGTCCCCAAACAAAAACTACGGCCCTTTTCCCTGGAAGTAAATCTGACCTGCCCATCTTCTAGCTGGCAGATTGCAGGAGCCACTTGGTACTATCAAACCAGGCTGACTCGACACTGGTGCCACCTTTCATCTGGGAACCATCCTGCGTATCGCGGATTTTCAGGAGCCAGCCGGCCACTCCCAGCCACAGGCCCCCAAACACAAACTACGGCCCTTTTCCCTGGAAGTAAAACTGACCTGCCCATCTTCTGGCTGGCAGATTCCAGGAGCCACATGGCTCTATCAAACGAGCCTGTGTCGGTACTGGTGCCCCCTTGGGTCTGGGAAACATCGTGCGCTGCCTGGATTTTAAGGAGCCAGCCGGCCATTACCCGCCACAGGCCCCCAAACACCAACCACGGCCCCTTTCCCTGGCAAACAAAACTCAAGCACCCCGCTTCTGGCTGGCAGATTGCAGAAGACACTTGCCTCTATCTAACCAGACCCACTCGGCACTGGTGCCACCTTTCATCTGGGAACCATCCTGCGTATCGTGGATTTTCAGGAGCCAGCCGGCCACTCCCAGCCACAGGCCCCCGAACACAATCTACGGCCCTTTTCCCTGGCAAACAAAACTCACCCGCCCCGCTTCTGGCTGGCAGATTGCAGGAGCCACTTGCCTCTATCAAACCAGCCCGACTCGGCACTGGTGCCACCTTTCAGCTGGGAACCATCCTGCATATCGTGGATTTTAAGGAGCTAGCCGGCCACTCCAAGCCACAGGTCCCCAAACACAAACTACGTCCCTTTTCCCTGGAAGTAAAACTGACCTTCCCATCATCTGGCTAGCAGATTGCAGGAGCCACTTGGTACTATAAAACCAGCCCGACTTGGCACTGGTGCCACCTTTCATCTGGGAACCATTCTGCGTATCGTGGATTTTCAGGAGCCAGCCGGCCACTCCCAGCCACAGGCCCCCAAACACAAACTACGGCCCTTTTCCCTGGAAGTAAAACTGACCTGCCCATCTTCTGGCTGGCAGATTGCAGGAGCCACTTGCCTCTATCAAACCAGCCCGACTTGGCACTGGTGCCACCTTTCATCAGGGAATCTTCCTGCGTATCGTAGATTTTCAGGAGCCAGCCGGCCACTCCCAGCCACAGGCCCCCAAACAAAAATTACGGCCCTTTTCCCTGGAAGTAAAACTGCTCTCCACATCTTCTGGCTGGCAGATTGCAGGAGCCACTTGGCTCTATAAAACCAGCCCGACTTGTCACTGGTGCCACCTTTCATCTGGGAACCATCCTGCGTATCGTGGATTTTCAGGAGCCAGCCGGCCACTCCCAGCCACAGGCCCTCAAATACAAACCACGGCCCTTTTCCCTGGCAAACACAACTCATCCCCCCACTTCTGGCTGGCAGATTGGAGGAGACACTTGGCTATATCATACCAGCCCGACTCGACATTGGTGCCACCTTTCATCTGGGAACCATACTGTGTATCGTGGATTTTCAGGATCAGCGGCCACTCCCAGCCACAGGCCCCAACACAAACCACGGCCCTTTTCCCTGGCAACAAAACTCCACCCCGCTTCTGACTGGCAGATTGCAGGAGACACTTGCTCTATCAAACCAGCCCCACTCAACATTGGTGCCACCTTTCATCTGGGAACCATCCTGCGTATCATGGATTTTCAGGAGCTACCGGCCACTTCCAGCCACAGGCCCCCAAACACAAACTACGCCCTTTTCCCTGGAATAAAACTGACCTGCCCATCTTCTTGCTGGCAGATTGCAGGAGACCACTTGGCTCTATCAAACCAGCCGAGTCGGCACAGCTGCCACCTTTCATCTGGGAACCATCCTGTCGCGTGGATTTTAAGGAGCCAGCTGGCACTTTCCAGCCACAGGCCCCGAAAACGACCACAGCCCTTTTCCCTAGCAAACAACACTCACCCCCCACTTCTGGCTGGCAGATTGCAGGAGACACTTGGCTCTATCAAACCAGCCCACTCAACATTCGTGCCACCTTTCATCTGGGAACCATCCTGCATATCGTGGATTTTAAGGAGCAGCCGGCCACTCCCAGCCACAGGCACCACAAAAAATACGGCCCTTTTCCTGGAAGAAAACTGACCTGCCCTCTTTCTGGCTGGCAGATTGCAGGGGGCCATGCTCTATCAAACCAGCCTGACCGGCACGGTGCCCCTTGGGTCTGGGAACCATCCTGCGTACCTGGATTTTAAGGAGCCAGCGCCATACCCGCCACAGGCCCCCAAAACAATCCACGGCCCTTTTCGCTGGAATAAAACTCACCCGCCATCATTGCTGGCAGATTGCAGGAGCCACTTGCCTCTATCAAACAGCCTGAATTGGCACTGGTGCCGCCTTTCATCTGGGAACCATCCTGCGTATCGTGGATTTTCAGGAGCCAGTCGGCCACTCCGAGCCACAGGACCCCAAAAAAACCACGGCCCTTTTCCCGGAATAAAACTGACCTGCAAATATCTGGCTGGCAGATTGCAGGAGCCACTTGCTCTATCAAACCAGCCTGACTTGGCACTGGTGCCACCTTTCATCTGGGAACCATTTTGCGTATCGTGGATTTTCAGGAGCCAGCCGGCCACTCCCAGCCACAGGCCCCAAACACAAACCACGGCCTTTCCTGGAACAAAACTCAACCACCCCTTCTGGCTGGCGATTGCAGGAGCACTTCGCTCTATCAAACCAGCCCGACCGGCACTGTGCCACCTTTCATCTGGGAACCATCCTGCGTGGAGTGGATTTTAAGGAGCCAGCCGGCCACCCAGCCACAGGCCCCAAAAAAACTACGTCCTTTTCTCTGAATAAAACTACCTACCCATCTTCTGGCTGGCAGATTGCAGGAGCCACTTCCCTCTATCAAACCAGCCCCACTCAACATTGGTGCCACCTTTCATCTGGGAACCATCCTGCGTATCGTGGATTTTCAGGAGTCAGCCGGACAGTCCCAGCCACAGGCCCCCAAACACAAACTACGGCCCTTTTCCCTGGAAGTAAAACTGACCTGCCCATCTTCTGGCTGGCAGATTGCAGGAGCCACATGGCTCTATCAAACGAGCCTGTGTCGGTACTGGTGCCCCCTTGGGTCTGGGAAACATCGTGCGCTGCCTGGATTTTAAGGAGCCAGCCGGCCATTACCCGCCACAGGCCCCCAAACACCAACCACGGCCCCTTTCCCTGGCTAACAAAACTCAAGCACCCCGCTTCTGGCTGGCAGATTGCAGAAGACACTTGCCTCTATCAAACCAGCCCCACTCGGCACTGGTGCCACCTTTTTTCTGGGAACCATCCAGCGTATCGTGGATTTTCAGGAGCCAGCCGGCCACTCCCAGCCACAGGCCCCCGAACACAAACTACGGCCCTTTTCCCTGGCAAACAAAACTCACCCGCCCCGCTTCTGGCTGGCAGATTGCTGGAGCCACTTGCCTCTATCAAACCAGCCCGACTCGGCACTGGTGCCAACTTTCAGCTGGGAACCATCCTGCGTATCGTGGATTTTAAGGAGCCAGCCGGCCACTCCCAGTTACAGGACCCGCAACACAAACTACGGCTCTTTTCCCTGGCAAACAAAGCTCACCTGCCCCGCTTATGGCTGGCAGATTGCAGGAGACACTTGGCTCTATCAAACCAGCCCCACTCAACATTGGTGCCACCTTTCATCTGGGAACCATCCTGCATATCGTGGATTTTAAGGAGCTAGCCGGCCACTCCAAGCCACAGGTCCCCAAACACAAACTACGGCCATTTTCCCTGGCAAACAAAACTCACCCGCCCCGCTTCTGGCTGGCAGATTGCAGGAGCCACTTGCCTCTATCAAACCAGCCCGACTTGGCACTGGTGCCAACTTACATCAGGGAATCTTCCTGCGTATCGTAGATTTTCAGGAGCCAGCCGGCCACTCCCAGCCACAGGCCCCCAAACACAAATTACGGCCCTTTTCCCTGGAAGTAAAACTGACCTGCCCGTCATCTGGCTGGCAGATTGCAGGAGCCACTTGGCTCTATAAAACCAGCCCGACTTGTCACTGGTGCCACCTTTCATCTGGGAACCATCCTGCGTATCGTGGATTTTCCGGAGCCGGCCAGCCACTCCCAGCCACAGGCCCCCAAATACAAACCACGGCCCTTTTCCCTGGCAAACACAACTCATCCCCCCACTTCTGGATGGCAGATTGGAGGAGCCACTTGGCTATATCATACCAGCCCGACTCGACATTGGTGCCACCTTTCATCTGGGAACCATCCTGCGTATCGTGGATTTTCAGGATCCAGCTGGCCACTCCCAGCCACAGGCCCCGAACACAAACCACGGCCCTTTTCCCTGGCAAACAAAACTCCCCCACCCCGCTTCTGGCAGGCAGATTGCAGGAGACACTTCGCTCTATCAAACCAGCCCCACTCAACATTGGTGCCACCTTTCATCTGGGAACCATCCTGCATATGGTGGATTTTCAGGAGCCAGCCGACCACTCCCAGCCACAGGTCCACAAACAAAAACTTCGGACCTTTTCCCTGGAAGTAAAACTGACCTGCCCATCTTCTGGCTGGCAGAATGCAGGAGCCACATGGTACTATCAAATTAGCCTGACTTGGCACTGGTGCCACCTTTCATCTGGGAACCATGCTGCGTATCGTGGATTTTCAGGAGCCAGCCGGCCACTCCCAGCCAGAGGGCCCCAACAGAAACTACGGCCCTTTTCCCTGGAAGTAAAACTGACCTGCCTATCTTCTTGCTGGCAGATTGCAGGAGCCACTTGGCTCTATCAAACCAGGCCGAGTCGGCACAGCTGCCACCTTTCATCTGGGAACCATCCTGTGCGGCGTGGATTTTAAGGAGCCAGCCGGCCATTTCCAGCCACAGGCCCCCAAAAACGACCACAGCCCTTTTTCCCTAGCAAACAACACTCACCCACCCCGCTTCTGGCTGGCAGATTGCAGGAGACACTTGGCTCTATCAAACCAGCCCCACTCAACATTGGTGCCACCTTTCATCTGGGAACCATCCTGCATATCGTGGATTTTCAGGAGCTAGCCGGCCACTCCCAGCCACAGGCCCCCAAACAAAAAGTCCTGCCCTTTTCCCTGGAAGTAAAACTGACCTGCCCATCTTCTGGCTGGCAGATTGCAGGAGCCACATGGCTCTATCAAACCAGCCTGACGCGGCACGGGTGCCCCTTGGGTCTGGGAACCATCCTGCGCTGCCTGGATTTTCAGGAGCCAGCCGGCCATTACCCGCCACAGGCCCCGAAAACAATCCACGGCGACTTTCCCTGGCAAACAAAACTCACCCGCCCCGCTTATTGCTGGTAGATTGCAGGAGCCACTTGCCTCTATCAAACGAGCCTGAATTGGCACTGGTGCCGCCTTTCATCTGGGAAGCATCCTGCGTATCGTGGATTTTCAGGAGCCAGCCGGCCACTCCCAGCCAGAGGGCCCCAACAGAAACTACGGCCCTTTTCCCTGGAAGTAAAACTGACCTGCCTATCTTCTTGCTGGCAGATTGCAGGAGCCACTTGGCTCTATCAAACCAGGCCGAGTCGGCACAGCTGCCACCTTTCATCTGGGAACCATCCTGTGCGGCGTGGATTTTAAGGAGCCAGCCGGCCATTTCCAGCCACAGGCCCCCAAAAACGACCACAGCCCTTTTCCCTAGCAAACAACACTCACCCACCCCGCTTCTGGCTGGCAGATTGCAGGAGACACTTGGCTCTATCAAACCAGCCCCACTCAACATTGGTGCCACCTTTCATCTGGGAACCATCCTGCATATCGTGGATTTTAAGGAGCTAGCCGGCCACTCCCAGCCACAGGCCCCAAAACAAAAAATACGGCCCTTTTCCCTGGAAGTAAAACTGACCTGCCCATCTTCTGGCTGGCAGATTGCAGGAGCCACATGGCTCTATCAAACCAGCCTGACTCGGCACGGGTGCCCCCTTTCATCTGGGAACCATCCTGCATATCGTGGATTTTCAGGAGCCAGCCGGCCATTACCCGCCACAGGCCCCGAAAACAATCCACGGCCCTTTTCGCTGGCAAACAAAACTCACCCGCCCCGCTTCTGGCTGGCAGATTGCAGGAGCCACTTGCCTCTATCAAACCAGCCTGAATTGGCACTGGTGCCGCCTTTCATCTGGGAAGCATCCTGCGTATCGTGGATTTTCAGGAGCCAGCCGGCCACTCCCATCCAGAGGGCCGCAAAAGAAACTACGGCCCTTTTCCCTGGAAGTAAAACTGACCTGCCCATCTTCTGGCTGGCAGATTGCAGGAGCCACTTGCCTCTATCAAACCAGCCCGACTTGGCACTGGTGCCACCTTTCATCTGGGAACCATCCTGCGTATCGTGGATTTTCAGGAGCTAGCCGGCCACTCCCAGCCACAGGCCCCCAAACACAAACTACGGCCCTTTTCCCTGGAAGTAAAACTGACCTGCCCATCTTCTTGCTGGCAGATTGCAGGAGCCACTTGGCTCTATCAAACCAGGCCGAGTCGGCACAGCTGCCACCTTTCATCTGGGAACCATCCTGTGCGGCGTGGATTTTAAGGAGCCAGCCGGCCATTTCCAGCCACAGGCCCCCAAAAACGACCACAGCCCTTTTCCCTAGCAAACAACACTCACCCACCCCGCTTCTGGCTGGCAGATTGCAGGAGACACTTGGCTCTATCAAACCAGCCCCACTCAACATTCGTGCCACCTTTCATCTGGGAACCATCCTGCATATCGTGGATTTTCAGGAGCCAGCCGGCCACTCCCAGCCACAGGCCCCCAAAAAAAAACCACGGCCCTTTTCCCTGGAAGTAAAACTGACCTGCCCATCATCTGGCTGGCAGATTGCAGGAGCCACTTGCCTCTATCAAACCAGCCTGAATTGGCACTGTATTACAGCGACCTGAGACGGTCACTGTGGTGAGAGAAGGACGAGAATCTTGTTTCTTGATCAGAAGGCTGATTTATTCATATAAGATATATAATACATTATAACTATACTAAAAAGAATAAGAAGAGAAGTTGCAGAGAGCAGCTATGCTAAGAATAGAATAGAAAGAATGAATAACAAAGTTCTTTGCCCAGGGAATCTGTCCCTGAGCTGCTCCTGTGATTGGCCTTTAATGGTACACAAGGAAGATGAGCCAATCACAGGGACACCTGCTACATTTCACAGCAGCTGATAACAATTGTTTACATTCTTCTTCTGGGGCCCTTTGCTTCCCAGAAGAAGGAGAAATCCCAAAGAAAGGATTTCTATGAAGAAATGTCTGCGACATCTCACCCTTCTAAATTGTATAAATTAAAAGAAAAAGGCTGATGTGAAATGAGCAGGAGATTTCTTCAACTGTAAAATATACAATACTAATAAATCACTAAAACAATCCTACAATCTAAAAAAATGCAAAAAGCAATGCAAAGAGAATTCAAGTCCAAGCAGCTGGGTTTCAGGAACAGTCCAAGAGCTGAAGTTGTTTCTCTTGGATATCTGAGAGTCCTTTTCGGTCCTGAAAACAGACTTGCTGCAAAAGTCCCATCAACAGTTATCAAAAACATATTGACAGTCTTACAACAATTTCAAACAACTTGAACAACTTTTAGAATGTCCTTTTCTGGCCGTTCAATGCTTCAGGGCTTCAGAGCTGCTGCCCGCTATTTTCAATCTTTTTTATTTAATTTTTTTTTTTTTTTTTTTTTTTTTTTTTTTTTTTTTTTTTTTTTTTTTTTTGATCGAAAATGAAAAGAGCAGCAGCAGAGCAGAGCAGTGCCAGAGAAGGAAAGGCCCTGGGGGCCCTGGCCCATGATGGACCAGGAACCCCAAAACTGGCCCACAAAGGGGGACCAGGACCAGTAGGAGAAACCTCAACCCCCAGAAACACCAAGAGGCCAAATGCTGGCCCTGGCCCAAAAACTTCCTGAGCCCAACGGCCCAGGCCAAACCATGAAGCAGGCCCTGCATTCCCACAGGCCTGCACCCTGCTGCCAGTACAATGGCAGCACGGGTGGTGACACGCTTCCTTTCCCCAAAACCACTGAGGCATGCCAGCAGCAGGGAAATAGAAGCCTTCCCCAGAGATCCCATCTGGGGTCTGGAGATGTTTGTTTCCCACAGCAAACCAGCTATGGTCTCCTCCAACTGTGCCCTCTTCCCCTGCAATGCATTGGGTTTGTGTCCCATCCGCCCCATGGCATCATCCCCACCCCCTCCGGGCTGGAGATCAGAGGCAGAGCTCTCGGGATGCACCTGCCCCCCGCCACTAGGGCGCAAGAGAGGCGGCAGAGATGGCAGCCTCCATGGGACAATCCCCGAAAAAACACCCCCGAACCCGCCGAGAATGCTGATCTTAAAAGCAGGGAGACGGGCTGTCCCCCCAGTCAGCTGGCGGGCAGCCCCCGCTCCACGGAAGGGAAGACCAGCCGCCGGGGCCCCTGCTACAGCAACCGGTCCGGGATGGTCCGAGCTCGAACAAGCCGCCAGTTCCAGGGCAGTCTCTGACGCTGACACGGAGGACACAGCCTCCGACAACGGCAGGACTGCCGGGGCAGCCTGTGCAGGCAGCGGGGGGGATGCCGGAACCGGGAGGGAATCTCGCTGGATGTAGGAGTGGCCGCGGGCTTTTCCGAGGGTCCCGCAGGTTCGGCGCCGTCTCCAGCACCATCCTGAACAGGGACCGTCTCGGCTTGAGGTGGCGAGGAGGCCGATGGAAGCGGCAGAGGGGCCGGAGGGACCGGAGAGAACAACTCCTCCGCTGAGCCGGAAGCTGGAGACGCGTCGTCGTCGCTTAGCAACTCAGCAGCCACAGGAAGTGCCTCTTCTGCATTCTCAGACGCAGGCGCTGGCAGGGGCGGCACCAACGGCACTGGTTCGAGCGGGACCGCCCATTCCCATCCCCCCGGAGAGAGAGAAGGAGGGGGGGAAGAAGGTTCCGTCTGCGCAGGCTCCGGAGAAAGAGTAAAAAAAACTTCTTCGCTCGGCGCAGTTTCGCCCCCCCCCGCCGCGAAGCAGGGGGGGCCGGGCAGCCCCCACTCATCCCCCGCCGGGTCTTCTCCCGCTGAGGACAGGGGGCTGGGAAGCCCCCACTCATCCCCCGCCGGGTCTTCTCCCACCGGGGACGGTGGAAACGGAGCCTGTCCATAACAGTTAGAAATCCATTGAAAAACAGCTGCTCTCCGTTTCAAAACTGGGAAGAGCTTTAGAAATGCTGGGTAGATAAAAGGCAAAACACGTTCCTGGCCCCAGACGGACTGAAAAATGGAGTTCATGCACTCCCAGACAAAAACATCCAAGGCATACAGGACATGAGTAAAGAACTCAAAAAGCTTTGCCCATCGAAAGAACTCATAGAGATCTGTTGCTGACAGAAAAATCCCATCTTCTCTACACCATTTTTGCCAGAGGGCAATAAGTTTCTCCTCTGAAGGGGAGAACTGAACCTCTTCTTCCAAGGCATGTGTTCGCCATACCAACCGCCACAAACTACGAAGGGCTGGGTCATCAGGAAGGGAAAAGACAAAATTACCTTGTGAAAATGTCCAGCTTGCTCTGGCCAGCTCTGCGAACATCTTCCTGAAGGTGTTCCAGAAGAAGGTTCTCTTTGTGGTCAGCCTTGGCTGTGAACTCTGTCCAAATCAGGATCTTCAGTTCTTCAGCTCCTGGCTTGAATCCACTTCTGTGGTCACTTCAAAGCAACCATCACATGCTACACATACAGGATTTTACCCAGTGCAGCAATTTTTGCTCCTCTGGTCTTTATCAAATTAATTTTTGCCCTGACACGAGGGGTCACCAGATATTACAGCGACCTTAGACGGTCACTGTGGTGAGAGAAGGACGAGAATCTTGTTTCTTGATCAGAAGGCTGATTTATTCATATAAGATATATAATACATTATAACTATACTAAAAAGAATAAGAAGAGAAGTTGCAGAGAGCAGCTATGCTAAGAATAGAATAGAAAGAATGAATAACAAAGTTCTTTGCCCAGGGAATCTGTCCCTGAGCTGCTCCTGTGATTGGCCTTTAATGGTACACAAGGAAGATGAGCCAATCACAGGGACACCTGCTACATTTCACAGCAGCTGATAACAATTGTTTACATTCTTCTTCTGGGGCCCTTTGCTTCCCAGAAGAAGGAGAAATCCCAAAGAAAGGATTTCTATGAAGAAATGTCTGCGACAGCACTGGTGCCACCTTTCATCTGGGAAGCATCCTACGTATCGTGCATTTTCAGGAGCCAGCCGGCCACTCCCAGCCACAGGCCCCCAAAAAAAAACCACGGCCCTTTTCCCTGGGAAACAAAACTCACCCACCCCGCTTCTGGCTGGCAGATTGCGGGAGACACTTCGCACTATCAAACCAGCCCGACCCGGCACTGGTGCCACCTTTCATCTGGGAACCATCCTGCGTATAGTGGATTTTAAGGAGCCAGCCGGCCACTCCCAGCCACAGGCCCCAAAAAAACTACTGCCCTTTTCCCTGGATGTAAAACTGACCTGCCCATCCTCTGGCTGGCAGATTGCAGGAGCCACTTGCCTCTATCAAACCAGCCCGAGTCGGCACTGCTGCCACCTTTCATCTGGGAACCTTCCTGCGTATCGTGGATTTTAAGGAGCCAGCCGGCCATTTCCAGCCACAGGCCCCCGAAAACAAACCACGGCCCTTTTCCCTAGCAAACAAAACTCACCCACCCCGCTTCTGGCTGGCAGATTGCAGGAGCCACTTGGTACTATCAAACCAGGCCGACTCGACACTGGTGCCACCTTTCATCTGGGAACCATCCTGCGTATCGTGGATTTTCAGGAGCCAGCCGGCCACTCCCAGCCACAGGCCCCCAAACACAAACTACGGCCCTTTTCCCTGGAAGTAAAACTGACCTGCCCATCTTCTGGCTGGCAGATTGCAGGAGCTACATGGCTCTATCAAACCAGCCTGTGTCGGTACTGGTGCCCCCTTGGGTCTGGGAAACATCGTGCGCTGCCTGGATTTTAAGGAGCCAGCCGGCCATTACCCGCCACAGGCCCCCAAACACCAACCACGGCCCCTTTCCCTGGCAAACAAAACTCAAGCACCCCGCTTCTGGCTGGCAGATTGCAGAAGACACTTGCCTCTATCAAACCAGCCCCACTCGGCACTGGTGCCACCTTTATTCTGGGAACCATCCTGCATATCGTGGATTTTCAGGAGCCAGCCTCCCGTTCCCAGCCACAGGCCCCCAAACACAAACTACGGCCCTTTTCCCTGGAAGAAAAACTGACCTGCCCATCTTCTGGCTGGCAGATTGTAGGAGCCACTTGGCTCTATCAAACCAGCCCGACTCGGCACTGGTGCCACCTTTCATCCTGGAACCATCCTGCTTATCGTGGATTTTCAGGAGCCAGCCGGCCACTCACAGCCACAGGCCCCCGAATACAAACCACGGCCCTTTTCCCTGAAAAAAAAACTCAGCTGCCCCGCTTCTGGCTGGCAGATTGCAGGAGCCACTTTGTACTATCATACAAGTCCGACTTGGCAGTGGTGCCACCTTGGGTATGGGAATCATCCTGTGTATCGTGGATTTTCAGGAGCCAGCTGGCCACTCCCGGCCATAGGCCCCCCAACACAAACTATGGCCCTTTTCCCTGGAAAAAAAACTCAGCTGACCCACTTCTGGATGGTAGAATGCAGGAGCCACTTTGTACTATCATACCAATCCGTCTTGGGACTGGTACCACCATTCATCTGGCAACCATCCTGCGTATCTTGGATGTTCAGGAGCCAGCCGGCCACTCCCAGCCACAGGTCCCCAAACACATACCACGGCCTTTTACCCTGGCAAACAAAACTCACCCACCCCGCTTCTGGCAGGCAGATTGCAGGAGCCACTTTGTACTATCATATCAGTCAGACTTGGCAGTGGTGCCACCTTGGGTCTGGGAACCATCCTGCGTAATGCGGATTTTCAGGAGCCAGCTAGCCACTCGCAGCCACAGGCCCCCAAACACAAACTACGGCCCTTTTCCCTGGAAGTAAAACTGACCTGCCCATCCTCTGGCTGGCAGATTGCAGGAGCCACATGGCTCTATCAAACGAGCCTGTGTCGGTACTGGTGCCCCCTTGGGTCTGGGAAACATCGTGCGCTGCCTGGATTTTAAGGAGCCAGCCGGCCATTACCCGCCACAGGCCCCGAAAACAAACCACGGCCCCTTTCCCTGGCAAACAAAACTCAAGCACCCCGCTTCTGGCTGGCAGATTGCAGGAGCCACTTGGTACTATCATGCAAGTCCAACTTGGCCCTGGTGCCACCTTTTATCTGGGAACCATCCTGCGTATCGTGGATTTTGAGTAGCCAGCTGGCCACTCCCAGCCACAGGCGCCCAAACACAAACCACGGCCCTTTTCCCTGGAAAAACAACTCAGCTGACCCACTTCTGGATGGTAGACTGCACGAGCCACTTTCTACTATCATACCAATCCGTCTTGGCACTGGTGCCACCTTTCATCTGGGAACCATCCTACGTATCGTGGATTTTCAGGAGCCAGCCGGCCACTCCCAGCCACAGGCCCCCAAACACAAACTACGGCCCTTTTCCCTGGAAGTAAAACTGACCTGCCCATCTTCTGGCTTTCAGATTGTACGAGCCACTTGCCTCCATGAAAACAGCCCGACTCGGCACTGGTGCCACCTTTCATCTGGGAACCATCCTGCGTATCGTGGATTTTCAGGAGCCAGCTGGCCACTCCCAGCCACAAGCCCCCGAACACAAACCACGGCCCTTTTCCCTGAAAAAAAAACTCAGCTGCCCCGCTTCTGGATGGTAGATTTCAGGAGCCACTTTGTACTATCATACCAGTCCGACTTGGTACTGGTGCCACCTTGGGTATGGGAATCATTCTGTGTATCGTGGATTTTCAGGAGCCAGCTGGCCACTCCCAGGCACAGGCCCGTAAACACATACCACAGCCCATTTCCCTGGAAAAAAAACTCAGCTGACCCACTTCTGGATGGTAGATTGCAGGAGCCACTTTGTACTATCATACCAATCCGTCTTGGCACTGGTACCACCATTCATCTGGGAACCATCCTGCGTATCGTGGATTTTCAGGAGCCAGCCGGCCACTCCCAGCCACAGGCCCCCAAACACAAACTACGGCCCTTTTACACGGAAGTAAAACTGACCTGCCCATCTTCTGGCTGGCAGATTGCAGGAGCCACTTGCCTGTATCTAACCAGCCCGACTCGGCACTGGTGCCCCCTTGGGTCTGGGAAGCATCCTGCGCGGCGTGGAGTTTCAGGAGCCAGCTGGCCAGTCCCAGCCACAGGCTCCCAAAGACAAACCACGGCCCTTTTCCCTGAAAAGAAAACACAGCTGCCCTGCTTTTGGATGGCTGATTAAAGGAGGCACTTGGTACTATCAAACCAGCCCGACGTGGCACTGGCGCCACCTTTCATCTGGGAACCATCCTGCGTATCGTGGATTTTCAGGAGCCAGCCGGCCACTCCCAGCCACAGGTCCCCCAAATACATATCACGGCCCCTTTCCATGGAAACAAATCTCAGCTGCCCCGCTTCTGCATGGCAGATGGCAGGAGTCACTTGGCTCTATCAAACCAGCACAACTTGGCGCTGGTGCCACCTTTCATCTGGGAACCATCCTGCGTGTCGAGGATTTTTTGGAGCCAGCCAGCCACTCCCAGCCACAGGCTCCCAAACACAAACCACGGCCCTTTTCCCTGGAAGCAAAACTCAGCTGCCCCGCTTCTGGATGGCATATGGCAGGAGCCAGTAGGACTATCAAACCAGCCCAACTTGGCACTGGTGCCCCCTTGGGTCTGGGAACCATCCTGCATATCGTGGAAATTCATCTGCCAGGCAGCCACTCCCAGCCACAGGCCCCCAAACTAAAACCACGGCCCTTTTCCCTGGAAACAAAACTCAGCTGCCCCGCTTCTGGATGGCATATGGCAGGAGCCACTAGGACTATCAAACCAGCCCAACTTGGCACTGGTGCCCACTTGGGTCTTGGAACCATCCTGCATATCGTGGATTTTCATCAGCCAGCCAGCCACTCCCAGCCACAGGCCCCAAAAAAAAATACATGTGAGATCTCAGCACCTCAGGACTGAGGTGCCGAGTCACTGAGACCATCCTTGGGGGGCTCGGGAGTCCTGGATTGTTGCCAGAAGTGTCTGGTGGCTGGACTTTGATCCTACACAGGAGACAACACTTGTATGAGGATAGGAGGATTTCACCGGAGTGAATGCTGAAGGTATTAGTTAATTAGAGAGTGAAACACAGGGTTTAGGATTTCTGTACAGGGGGGTTTAGAGAAGTAAGTTGGAGGAATTGGGGCGTGTCCTGTCCTTCTTCTTCTTCTACTTCTCCTCCATCTTCTGTGGTGATGGTGGCACTTTGGGATTGGTCATTACTAAAAGTGCACTGGTCAATAAGGGTGAAAGGTATTGGGGAAAAATGATAAATACTGTATACGTAACTTCGGGTATAAAGATAGGTGACCGCCCGGAGGGCAGGGGAGTGTGCTCATGGCTGGCTGCTGAGCAGACCTCTGTCGGGCCGAGAGAAAATCTTTTAGATGAACAATTAAGAAACACCGAGACCGAGAAAAGAACTGAAGCCTCTTCTCGTCCTTTGAAAGCGAGCTGCCAGAAGGCCACCCCGGGCCTTTCAAGGCCATCCAAACAGCCGAAAATCAGGCAAATCCACGGCCCATTTCCCTGAAAAGAAAACTCAGCGGCCCCGTTGCTGGATGGAAGATTGCATTAGCCACATGGTACTGACAAACCAACCTGACATGCCACGGGTGAAACCTTTGATGCGGGAAAGATCCTGTGTATCGAGGATTTTTATGAGCCAGCCGGCCACTCCCAGCCACAGGCCCCCAAACACAAACCACGGCCCCTTTCCGTGGAAGTAAAACTGACCTGCCCATCTTCTGGCTGGCAGATTGCAGGAGCCACTTGCCTCTACCAAACCAGCCCGACTTGGCACTAGGGCCACCTTTCATCTGGGAAGCATCCTACGTATCGTGCATTTTCAGGAGCCAGCCGGCCACTCCCAGCCACAGGCCCCCAAAAAAAAACCACGGCCCTTTTCCCTGGGAAACAAAACTCACCCACCCCGCTTCTGGCTGGCAGATTGCGGGAGACACTTCGCACTATCAAACCAGCCCGACCCGGCACTGGTGCCACCTTTCATCTGGGAACCATCCTGCGTATAGTGGATTTTAAGGAGCCAGCCGGCCACTCCCAGCCACAGGCCCCAAAAAAAACTACTGTCCTTTTCCCTGGATGTAAAACTGACCTGCCCATCTTCTGGCTGGCAGATTGCAGGAGCCACTTGCCTCTATCAAACCAGCCCGAGTCGGCACTGCTGCCACCTTTCATCTGGGAACCTTCCTGCGTATCGTGGATTTTAAGGAGCCAGCCGGCCATTTCCAGCCACAGGCCCCCGAAAACAAACCACGGCCCTTTTCCCTAGCAAACAAAACTCACCCACCCCGCTTCTGGCTGGCAGATTGCAGGAGCCACTTGGTACTATCAAACCAGGCCGACTCGACACTGGTGCCACCTTTCATCTGGGAACCATCCTGCGTATCGTGGATTTTCAGGAGCCAGCCGGCCACTCCCAGCCACAGGCCCCCAAACACAAACTACGGCCCTTTTCCCTGGAAGTAAAACTGACCTGCTCATCTTCTGGCTGGCAGATTGCAGGAGCCACTTGGCTCTATCAAACCAGCCTGTGTCGGTACTGGTGCCCCCTTGGGTCTGGGAAACATCGTGCGCTGCCTGGATTTTAAGGAGCCAGCCGGCCATTACCCCCACAGGCCCCCAAACACAAACCACGGCCCCTTTCCCTGGCAAACAAAACTCAAGCACCCCGCTTCTGGCTGGCAGATTGCAGAAGACACTTGCCTCTATCAAACCAGCCCCACTCGGCACTGGTGCCACCTTTATTCTGGGAACCATCCTGCATATCGTGGATTTTCAGGAGCCAGCCTCCCGTTCCCAGCCACAGGCCCCCAAACACAAACTACGGCCCTTTTCCCTGGAAGAAAAACTGACCTGCCCATCTTCTGGCTGGCAGATTGTAGGAGCCACTTGGCTCTATCAAACCAGCCCGACTCGGCACTGGTGCCACCTTTCATCCTGGAACCATCCTGCTTATCGTGGATTTTCAGGAGCCAGCCGGCCACTCACAGCCACAGGCCCCCGAATACAAACCACGGCCCTTTTCCCTGAAAAAAAAACTCAGCTGCCCCTTCTGGCTGGCAGATTGCAGGAGCCACTTTGTACTATCATACAAGTCCGACTTGGCAGTGGTGCCACCTTGGGTATGGGAATCATCCTGTGTATCGTGGATTTTCAGGAGCCAGCTGGCCACTCCCGGCCATAGGCCCCCCAACACAAACTATGGCCCTTTTCCCTGGAAAAAAAACTCAGCTGACCCACTTCTGGATGGTAGAATGCAGGAGCCACTTTGTACTATCATACCAATCCGTCTTGGGACTGGTACCACCATTCATCTGGCAACCATCCTGCGTATCTTGGATGTTCAGGAGCCAGCCGGCCACTCCCAGCCACAGGTCCCCAAACACATACCACGGCCTTTTACCCTGGCAAACAAAACTCACCCACCCCGCTTCTGGCAGGCAGATTGCAGGAGCCACTTTGTACTATCATATCAGTCAGACTTGGCAGTGGTGCCACCTTGGGTCTGGGAACCATCCTGCGTAATGCGGATTTTCAGGAGCCAGCTAGCCACTCGCAGCCACAGGCCCCAAACACAAACTACGGCCCTTTTCCCTGGAAGTAAAACTGACCTGCCCATCCTCTGGCTGGCAGATTGCAGGAGCCACATGGCTCTATCAAACGAGCCTGTGTCGGTACTGGTGCCCCCTTGGGTCTGGGAAACATCGTGCGCTGCCTGGATTTTAAGGAGCCAGCCGGCCATTACCCGCCACAGGCCCCGAAAACAAACCACGGCCCCTTTCCCTGGCAAACAAAACTCAAGCACCCCGCTTCTGGCTGGCAGATTGCAGGAGCCACTTGGTACTATCATGCAAGTCCAACTTGGCCCTGGTGCCACCTTTTATCTGGGAACCATCCTGCGTATCGTGGATTTTGAGTAGCCAGCTGGCCACTCCCAGCCACAGGCGCCCAAACACAAACCACGGCCCTTTTCCCTGGAAAAACAACTCAGCTGACCCACTTCTGGATGGTAGACTGCACGAGCCACTTTCTACTATCATACCAATCCGTCTTGGCACTGGTGCCACCTTTCATCTGGGAACCATCCTTCGTATGGTGGATTTTCAGGAGCCAGCCGGCCACTGCCAGCCACAGGCCCCCAAACACAAACTACGGCCCTTTTCCCTGGAAGTAAAACTGACCTGCCCATCTTCTGGCTTTCAGATTGTACGAGCCACTTGCCTCCATGAAAACAGCCCGACTCGGCACTGGTGCCACCTTTCATCTGGGAACCATCCTGCGTATCGTGGATTTTCAGGAGCCAGCTGGCCACTCCCAGCCACAGGCCCCCGAACACAAACCACGGCCCTTTTCCCTGAAAAAAAAACTCAGCTGCCCCGCTTCTGGATGGTAGATTTCAGGAGCCACTTTGTACTATCATACCAGTCCGACTTGGTACTGGTGCCACCTTGGGTATGGGAATCATTCTGTGTATTGTGGATTTTCAGGAGCCAGCTGGCCACTCCCAGGCACAGGCCCGTAAACACATACCACAGCCCATTTCCCTGGAAAAAAAACTCAGCTGACCCACTTCTGGATGGTAGATTGCAGGAGCCACTTTGTACTATCATACCAATCCGCCTTGGCACTGGTACCACCATTCATCTGGGAACCATCCTGCGTATCGTGGATTTTCAGGAGCCAGCCGGCCAGTCCCAGCCACAGGCCCCCAAACACAAACTACGGCCCTTTTCCTTGGAAGTAAAACTGACCTGCCCATCTTCGGGCTGGCAGATTGCAGGAGCCACTTGCCTCTATCAAACCAGCCCGACTTGGCACTGGTGCCACCTTTCATCTGGGAACCATCCTGCGTATAGTGGATTTTCAGGAGCTAGCCGGCCACTCCCAGCCACAGGCCCCCAAACACAAATTACGGCCCTTTTACACGGAAGTAAAACTGACCTGCCCATCTTCTGGCTGGCAGATTGCAGGAGCCACTTGCCTGTATCTAACCAGCCCGACTCGGCACTGGTGCCCCCTTGGGTCTGGGAAGCATCCTGCGCGGCGTGGAGTTTCAGGAGCCAGCTGGCCAGTCCCAGCCACAGGCTCCCAAAGACAAACCACGGCCCTTTTCCCTGGAAGAAAAACTGACCTGCCCATCTTCTGGCTGGCAGATTGTAGGAGCCACTTGGCTCTATAAAACCAGCCCGACTTGTCACTGGTGCCACATTTCATCTGGGAACCATCCTGCGTATCGTGGATTTTCCGGAGCCGGCCAGCCACTCCCAGCCACAGGCCCCCGAATACAAACCACGGCCCTTTTCCCTGAAAAAAAAACTCAGCTGCCCCGCTTCTGGCTGGCAGATTGCAGGAGCCACTTTGTACTATCATACAAGTCCGACTTGGCAGTGGTGCCACCTTGGGTATGGGAATCATCCTGTGTATCGTGGATTTTCAGGAGCCAGCTGGCCACTCCCGGCCATAGGCCCCCCAACACAAACTACGGCCCTTTTCCCTGGAAAAAAAACTCAGCTGACCCACTTCTGGATGGTAGATTGCAGGAGCCACTTTGTACTATCATACCAATCCGTCTTGGGACTGGTACCACCATTCATCTGGGAACCATCCTGCGTATCGTGGATTTTCAGGAGCCAGCCGGCCACTGCCAGCCACAGGCCCCCAAACACATACCACGGCCCGTTCCCTGGAAAAAAGCTCAGCTGCCCCGCTTCTGGATGGTAGTATGCAGGAGCCACTTTGTACTATCATATCAGTCAGACTTGGCAGTGGTGCCACCTTGGGTCTGGGAACCATCCTGTGTAATGTGGATTTTCAGGAGCCAGCTAGCCACTCCCAGCCACAGGCCCCCAAACACAAACTACGGCCCTTTTCCCTGGAAGTAAAACTGACCTGCCCATCTTCTGGCTGGCAGATTGCAGGAGCCACATGGCTCTATCAAACGAGCCTGTGTCGGTACTGGTGCCCCCTTGGGTCTGGGAAACATCGTGCGCTGCCTGGATTTTAAGGAGCCAGCCGGCCATTACCCGCCACAGGCCCCGAAAACAAACCACGGCCCCTTTCCCTGGCAAACAAAACTCAAGCACCCCGCTTCTGGCTGGCAGATTGCAGGAGCCACTTGGTACTATCATGCAAGTCCAACTTGGCCCTGGTGCCACCTTTTATCTGGGAACCATCCTGCGTATCGTGGATTTTGAGTAGCCAGCTGGCCACTCCCAGCCACAGGCGCCCAAACACAAACCACGGCCCTTTTCCCTGGAAAAACAACTCAGCTGACCCACTTCTGGATGGTAGACTGCACGAGCCACTTTCTACTATCATACCAATCCGTCTTGGCACTGGTGCCACCTTTCATCTGGGAACCATCCTACGTATCGTGGATTTTCAGGAGCCAGCCGGCCAGTCCCAGCCACAGGCCCCCAAACACAAACTACGGCCCTTTTCCCTGGAAGTAAAACTGACCTGCCCATCTTCTGGCTTTCAGATTGTACGAGCCACTTGCCTCCATGAAAACAGCCCGACTCGGCACTGGTGCCACCTTTCATCTGGGAACCATCCTGCGTATCGTGGATTTTCAGGAGCCAGCTGGCCACTCCCAGCCACAAGCCCCCGAACACAAACCACGGCCCTTTTCCCTGAAAAAAAAACTCAGCTGCCCCGCTTCTGGATGGTAGATTTCAGGAGCCACTTTGTACTATCATACCAGTCCGACTTGGTACTGGTGCCACCTTGGGTATGGGAATCATTCTGTGTATCGTGGATTTTCAGGAGCCAGCTGGCCACTCCCAGGCACAGGCCCCCAAACGCAAACCACAGCCCTTTTCCCAGGAAAAAAAACTCAGCTGACCCTCTTCAGGATGGTAGATTGCAGGAGCCACTTTGTACCATCATACCATTCCGACTTGGCAGTGATGCCACCATTCATCTGGGACCCATGCTGCGTATCTTGGATTTAAAGGAGCCAGCCGGCCACTCCCAGCCACAGGCCCCCAAACACAAACTACGGCCCTTTTACACGGAAGTAAAACTGACCTGCCCATCTTCTGGCTGGCAGATTGCAGGAGCCACTTGCCTGTATCTAACCAGCCCGACTCGGCACTGGTGCCCCCTTGGGTCTGGGAAGCATCCTGCGCGGCGTGGAGTTTCAGGAGCCAGCTGGCCAGTCCCAGCCACAGGCTCCCAAAGACAAACCACGGCCCTTTTCCCTGAAAAGAAAACACAGCTGCCCTGCTTTTGGATGGCTGATTAAAGGAGGCACTTGGTACTATCAAACCAGCCCGACGTGGCACTGGCGCCACCTTTCATCTGGGAACCATCCTGCGTATCGTGGATTTTCAGGAGCCAGCCGGCCACTCCCAGCCACAGGTCCCCCAAATACATATCACGGCCCCTTTCCATGGAAACAAATCTCAGCTGCCCCGCTTCTGCATGGCAGATGGCAGGAGTCACTTGGCTCTATCAAACCAGCACAACTTGGCGCTGGTGCCACCTTTCATCTGGGAACCATCCTGCGTGTCGAGGATTTTTTGGAGCCAGCCAGCCACTCCCAGCCACAGGCTCCCAAACACAAACCACGGCCCTTTTCCCTGGAAGCAAAACTCAGCTGCCCCGCTTCTGGATGGCATATGGCAGGAGCCAGTAGGACTATCAAACCAGCCCAACTTGGCACTGGTGCCCCCTTGGGTCTGGGAACCATCCTGCATATCGTGGAAATTCATCTGCCAGGCAGCCACTCCAGCCACAGGCCCCCAAACTAAAACCACGGCCCTTTTCCCTGGAAACAAAACTCAGCTGCCCGCTTCTGGATGGCATATGGCAGGAGCCACTAGGACTATCAAACCAGCCCAACTTGGCACTGGTGCCCACTTGGGTCTTGGAACCATCCTGCATATCGTGGATTTTCATCAGCCAGCCAGCCACTCCCAGCCACAGGCCCCAAAAAAAAATACATGTGAGATCTCAGCACCTCAGGACTGAGGTGCCGAGTCACTGAGACCATCCTTGGGGGGCTCGGGAGTCCTGGATTGTTGCCAGAAGTGTCTGGTGGCTGGACTTTGATCCTACACAGGAGACAACACTTGTATGAGGATAGGAGGATTTCACCGGAGTGAATGCTGAAGGTATTAGTTAATTAGAGAGTGAAACACAGGGTTTAGGATTTCTGTACAGGGGGGTTTAGAGAAGTAAGTTGGAGGAATTGGGGCGTGTCCTGTCCTTCTTCTTCTTCTACTTCTCCTCCATCTTCTGTGGTGATGGTGGCACTTTGGGATTGGTCATTACTAAAAGTGCACTGGTCAATAAGGGTGAAAGGTATTGGGGAAAAATGATAAATACTGTATACGTAACTTCGGGTATAAAGATAGGTGACCGCCCGGAGGGCAGGGGAGTGTGCTCATGGCTGGCTGCTGAGCAGACCTCTGTCGGGCCGAGAGAAAATCTTTTAGATGAACAATTAAGAAACACCGAGACCGAGAAAAGAACTGAAGCCTCTTCTCGTCCTTTGAAACGCGAGCTGCCAGAAGGCCACCCCGGGCCTTTCAAGGCCATCCAAACAGCCGAAAATCAGGCAAATCCACGGCCCATTTCCCTGAAAAGAAAACTCAGCGGCCCCGTTGCTGGATGGAAGATTGCATTAGCCACATGGTACTGTCAAACCAACCTGACATGCCACGGGTGAAACCTTTGATGCGGGAAAGATCCTGTGTATCGAGGATTTTTATGAGCCAGCCGGCCACTCCCAGCCACAGGCCCCCAAACACAAACCACGGCCCCTTTCCGTGGAAGTAAAACTGACCTGCCCATCTTCTGGCTGGCAGATTGCAGGAGCCACTTGCCTCTACCAAACCAGCCCGACTTGGCACTAGGGCCACCTTTCATCTGGGAACCATCCTGCGTATCGTGGATTTTCAGGAGCCAGCCGGCCACTCCCAGACACAGGCCCCCGAACACAAACCATGGCCCTTTTCCCTGGAAGTAAAACTGACCTGCCCATCTTCTGGCTGGCAGATTGCAGAAGCCAGTAGGACTATCAAACCAGCCCAACTTGGCACTGGTGCCCCCTTGGGTCTGGGAACCATCCTGCATATCGTGGAATTTCATCTGCCAGCCAGCCACTCCAAGCCACAGGCCCCAAAACAAAATCCACGGCCCTTTCAACTGAAAAGAAATCTCAGCTGCCCCGCTTCTGGATGGCAGATTGCATTAGCCACATTGTACTATCATACCAGCCCGGCATGGCACTGGTGCAACCTTTGATGCAGGATCCATCCTGTGTATCGTGGATTTTCAGGAGCCAGCCGGCCACTGCCTGCCACAGGCCACCAAACACAAACCACGGCCCTTTTCCCTGGCAAAAAAAACTCAGCTGCCCCGCTTCTGGATGGCAGATTGCAGGAGTCATTTGGAACAATCAAACCAGCCCGAGTTGGGACTGGTGCCCCCTTGGGTCTGGGAACCATCCTGCATATCGTAGAATTTCATCTGCCAGCCAGCCACTCCCAGCCACAGGCCCCAAAACAAAATCCACGGCCCTTTTACCTGAAAAGAAAACTCAGCTGCCCCGCTCTTGGATGGCAGATTGCATTAGCCACTTGGTACTGTCAAACCAGCCCGACATGGCGCTGGTGCCTCCTTGGGTCTGGGAACCATCCTGCATATCGTAGATTTTCAGGAGCCAGCCGGCCACTCCCAGCCACAGGCCCCCAAACACTCCCCACGGCCCTTTTCTCTGGCAAACAATACTCATCTGCCCTGCTTTTGGATGGCTGATTAAAGGAGGCACTTGGTACTATCAAACCAGCCCAACGTGGCACTGGTGCCACCTTTCATCTGGGAACCATCCTGCGTATCGTGGATTATCATGAGCTAGCCGGCCACTCCAAGCCACAGTTCCCCAAACACATATCACGGCCCTTTTCCCAGGAAACAAATCTCAGCTGCCCCACGTCTGCATGGCAGATGGGAGGAGTCACTTGGTACTATCAAACCAGCACGACTTGGCGCTGGTGCCACCTTTGATCTGGGAACCATCCTGCGTGTCGAGGATTTTCAGGAGCCAGCCAGCCACTCCCAGCCACAGGCCCCCAAAAAAAAACCGCGGCCCTTTTCCCTGGCAAAATATACTCACGTGCCCTGCTTCTGGATGGCAGATTGCAGGAGTCACTTGGTACTATCAAACCATCCCGACTTGGCGCTGGTGCCACCTTTAATCTGGGAGCCATCCCGCCTATCGTGGATTTTCAGGAGCCACCCGGCCACACCCAGCCACAGGCCTCCAAACATATACCACGGCCCCTTTCCCTGGAAAAAGAACTCACCTGCCCCGCTTCTGCATGGGAGATGGAAGGAGTCACTTGGTACTATCAAACCAGCACGACTTGGCACCGGTGCCACCTTTAACCTGGGAGCCA
This sequence comes from Zonotrichia leucophrys gambelii, assembly GCF_028769735.1. Lineage (NCBI taxonomy): Eukaryota > Metazoa > Chordata > Aves > Passeriformes > Passerellidae > Zonotrichia > Zonotrichia leucophrys. Next base: position 21,718 of record NW_026992491.1, on the reverse strand, counting down.
TCCCGCGTATCGTGGATTTTCAGGAGCCAGCCAGCCACTCCCAGCCACAGGTCTCAATGCAAACCACGGCCCTTTTCCCTGGAAAACAGAAATCATCTACCCCGCTTTTGGATAGTACATTGCAGGAGCCACTTCTTACCATCACAGAAGCCCGACTTGGCACTGGCGCAACTTTTGATCTGGGAAACATGCTGCGTGTCGAAGATTTGCAGGAGCCAGCCGGCCACTCCAAGCCACAGGCCCCCAAACACAAACCACAGCCCTCTTCCCTGGAAGCAAAACTCAACCGCCCCGCTTCTGGATGGCTGATCGCAGGAGCCACTTGGAACTTTCAACCCAGCCCGACTTGGCACTGGTGCCACCTTTCATCTGGGAACCATCCTGTGTATCGTGGATTTTCAGGAGCCAGCCGGCCACTCCCAGCCACAGTTCCCCAAACAAATATCACGGCCCCTTTTCCCTGGCAAACAAAACTCACCTTGCCTGCTTCTGGATGGCAGACTGCAGGATCCACTTGGCACTATTAAACCAGCCCGACTTTGCACTGGTGCCACCTTTCATCTGGGAACAATCAGACGTATTCTGGATTTTTTGGATCCAGCCAGCCAGTCCCAGCCATAGGCCCCCAAACACAAACCTCGGCCCTTTTCCATGGCAAACAAAACTCACCTGCCCCGCTTCTGGATGGCAGGCTGCAGGAGTCACTTGGTACTATCAAACCAGCCGGACTTGGCACTGGTGCCACCTTTGATCTGGGAACCATCCTGCGTGTCGAGGATTTTCAGGAGCCAGCCAGCCTTTCCCAGCCACAGGCCCCCAGAAACAAACCACGGCCCTTTTCCCTGGAGAACAGAAATCATCTACCCCGCTCTTGGATAGTATATTGCAGGAGCCACTTCTTACTATCACAGAAGCCCGACTTGGCGCTGGTGCCACCTTGGGTCTGGGAACCATCCTGCGTGTCGAGGATTTTTAGGAGCCAGACAGCCACTCCCACCCACAGGCCCCCAAACACAAACCACGGCCCTTTTTCCCTGGCAAAATATACTCACGTGCCCTACTTCTGGATGGCAGATTGCAGGAGTCACTCTGTACTATCAAACCATACCGACTTGGCGCTGGTGCCACCTTTAATCTGGGAGTCATCCTTCGTATCGTGGATTTGTAGGAGCCAGCCGGCCACTCTCAGCCACAGGCTCCCAAACTCACACCACGGTCCTTTTCCCTGGCAAACAAAACACACCTTGCCTGCTTCTGGATGGCAGACTGCAGGATCCACTTGGTACTATTAAACCAGCCTGACTTTGCACTGGTGCCACCTTGGGTCTGGGAAAAATCTGACGTATTCTGGATTTTCTGGATCCAGCCAGCCAGTCCCAGCCATAGGCCCCCAAACACAAACCTCGGCCCTTTTCAATGGCAAACAAAACTCACCTGCCCCGCTTCTGGATGGCAGGCTGCAGGAGTCACTTGGTACTATCAAACCAGCCGGACTTGGCACGGGTGCCACCTTTGATCGGGGAACCATCGTGCGTGTCGAGGATTTTCAGGAGACAGCCAGCCTTTTCCAGCCACAGGCCCCAAAAAACAAACCACGGCCCTTTTCCCTGGAGAACAGAAATCATCTACCCCGCTCTTGGATTGTATATTGCAGGCGCTACTTCTTACTATCACAGAAGCCCGACTTGGCAGTGGCGCAACCTTTGATGTGGGAACCACGCTGCGTGTCGAGGATTTTCAGGAGCCAGCTGGCCACTCCCAGCCACAGGCCCCCAAAAACAAACCACGGCCCTTTTCCCTGGCAAACAAAACTCAGCTGCCCAGCTTCTGGATGGCAGATTGCAGGAGACACTTGGTACTATCCAATCAGCACGACTTGGCACTGGTGCCACCTTTGATCTGGGGACCATCCTGCGTGTCGAGGATTTTCAGGAGCCAGCCGGCCACTCCCAGCCACAGGCCCCAAAAAAAAACCACGGCCCATTTCCCTGAAAAGAAAATTCAGCTGCGCCGCTTCTGGACGGCTGATTGCAATTAGCCAGTTGGTACTATCAAACCAGCCCGACTTGGCATTGCTGCTACCTTTGATGGGGCAGCCATCCTGTGTATCGTGGATTTTGATGAGCCAGCCGGCGACTCCTAGCCACAGGTCCCCAAACACAAAACACGGCCCTTCTCCCTGGAGAAAAGAACTCATCTACCCCGCTTCTGGATAGTATATTGCAGGAGCCACTTGGTACTATCACAGCAGCCCGACTTGGCACTGGCGCCACCTTTGATCTGGGAACCATGCTGCGTGTCGAGGATTTTCAGGAGCCAGCCGACCACTGCCTGCCACAGGCCACCAAACATAAACCACGGCCATTTTCCCTGGCAAACAAAACTCAGCTGCCCAGCTTCTTAATGGCAGATTGCAGGAGTCATTTGGAACCATCAAACCAGCCCGACTTGGGACTGGTGCCTCCTTGGGTCTGGGAACCATCCTGTATATCGTAGATTTTCAGGAGGCAGCCGGTCACTCCCAGCCACAGTACCCCAAACACACACCACGGCCCTTTATTCTGGCAAACAAAACTCATCTGCCCTGCTTTTGGACGGCGGATAAAAGGAGTCACTTGGTACTATCAAACCAGCCCAACGTCGCACTGGCGCCACCTTGGGTCTGGGAACCATCCTGCGTATCGTGGATTTTCAGGAGCCAGCCGGCCACTCCCAGCCACAGGCCCCCAAACACAAACCTCGGCCCTTTTCCCTGGAAGCAAAACTCAACCGCCCCGCTTCTGGATGGCAGATGGCAGGAGCCACTTGGTACTTTCAAACCAGCCCGACTCGGCACTGGTGCCACCTTGCATCTGGGAACCATCCTGCGTATCGTGGATTTTCAGGAGCCAGCCGGCCACTCCCAGCCACAGTTCCCCAAACACATATCACGGCCCCTTTCCCTGGAAACAAATCTCAGCTGCCCCGCTTCTGCATGGCAGATGGCAGGAGTCACTTGGTACTATCAAATCAGCATGACTTGGCACTGGTGCCACCTTTGATCTGGGAACCATCCTGCGTGTCGAGGATTTTCAGGAGCCAGCCAGCCACTCGCAGCCACAGGCCCCCAAAAAAAAACCGCGGCCCTTTTCCCTGGCAAAATATATTCACGTGCCCTGCTTCTGGATGGCAGATTGCAGGGGTCACTTGGTGCTATCAAACCAGCCCGACTTGGGACTGGTGCCACCGTTAATCTGGGAGCCATCCCGCGTATCGTGGATTTTCAGGAGCCAGCCGGCCACACCCAGCCACAGGCCTCCAAACATACACTACGGCCCCTTTCCCTGGAAAAAGAACTCACCTGCCCTGCTTCTGCATGGGAGATGGAAGGACTCACTTGGTACTATCAAACCAGCCCAACTTGGCACTGGTGCCACCTTTCATCTGGGAACCATCGTGCGTATCGAGGATTTTCGGGAGCCACTCCCAGCCACTCCCAGCCACTCCCAGCCACAGGTCCCAACGCAAACCACGGCCCTTTTCCCTGGAAAACAGAAATTATCTACCCCGCTTCTGGATAGTATATTGCAGGAGCCACTTCTTACTATCACAGAAGCCCGACTTGGCACTGGCGCAACCTTTGATCTGGGAAACATGCTGCGTGTCGAAGATTTGCAGGAGCCAGCCGGCCACTCCCAGCCACAGGCCCCCAAACACAAACCACGGCCCTTTTCCCTGAAAAGAAAACTCAGCTGCCCCGCTTCTGGACGGCTGATTGCATTAGACACTTGGCACTATCCAACCAGCCCGACTTGGCATTGCTGCTACCTTTGATGGGGCAACCATCCTGTGCATCGTGGATTTTGATGAGCTAGCCGGCCACTCCTAGCCACAGGTCCCCAAACACAAAACACGGTCCTTCTCCCTGGAGAACAGAACTCATCTACCCTGCTTCTGGATAGTATATTGCAGGAGCCACTTGCTACTATCACAGAAGCCCGACTTGGCACTGGCGCCACCTTTGATGTGGGAACCATGCTGCGTGTCGAGGATTTTCAGGAGCCAGCCGACCACTGCCTGCCACAGGCCACCAAACACAAACCACGGCCCTTTTCCCTGGCAAACAAAATTCAGCTGCCCAGCTTCTTAATGGCAGATTGCAGGAGTCATTTGGAACTATCAAACCAGCCCGACTTGGGACTGGTGCCTCCTTGGGTCTGGGAACCATCCTGTATATCGTAGATTTTCAGGAGCCAGCTGGCCACTCCCAGCCACAGTACCCCAAACACATACCACGGCCCTTTACTCTGGCAAACAAAACTCATCTGCCCTGCTTTTGGACGGCGGATAAAAGGAGGCACTTGGTACTATCAAACGAGCCCGACGTGGCACTGGCGCCACCTTGGGTCTGGGAACCATCCTACGTATCGTGGATTTGTAGGAGCCAGCCAGCCACTCCCAGCCACAGGCCCCCAAACACAAACCACAGCCCTTTTCCCTGGAAGCAAAACTCAACCGCCCCGCTTCTGGATGGCAGATGGCAGGAGCCACTTGGTACTTTCAAACCAGCCCGACTTGGCACTGGTGCCACCTTTCATCTGGGAACCATCCTGCGTATCGTGGATTTTCATGAGCTAGCCGGCCACTCCCAGCCACAGTTCCCCAAACTCATATCATGGCCCCTTTCCCTGGAAACAAATCTCAGCTGCCCCGCTTCTGCATGGCAGATGGCAGGAGCCGCTTGGTACTATCAAACAAGCACGACATGGCTGAGACAGAATATCCATCCTGAACTAGGTAAAGTGTCTAGGAGAGGTGAAGGGTCTGTGGAGCTAAAGCTGAAGGAGAGGCCGCGTTCCAGAGACAGCAAGGAGACAGAGAAAGAAAAACAGAAAAACCACGAGGTCAATCTGCCCCCGACTTAGGAATTCCTTCGATAAAGAAGAATTAGTGCTAAATGTCATGTGGAATGAATATGTATGAACTTAATTTGAAACTGTATGCATATGCATTTGGAAGGGGAGATAAAAAGGGGACTCGGAGTCTCCAGGGGCACGCATGCCCTTTTGGAGAGTCTTGCGTCCGGCGCGCGTCGTAATAAAGCATACCGGGCTTTACAACTTTTACAAGTTGTGAGGTTTCTTCTTTTCTCCGCAAAACATTTTGGCGAGCCAGGAAGGAGTTCTCTGTCCCCGCGGGAGCAGGGGGGATAGACGGACCTCCAAGGCGCGCCCCAGGATTTTTTCCTGGTGGGGCTCCGCTTGTCTCAACTTGCCACCTGCGAGGACAGACAACGACCCGCTGGCCTGCGGAGGAGAATACGGTATGTATGGGGCCCCATGGGGGGAAGAACAAGGGAAGAACAAGGAAAGAACAAGGGAATTAACGACCCAGAGACGTCTGGGATCAGCCGATAGAGCGGCTGTATTAGAGACGGGGTTCGTTCCATCGTCCTGATAGAGCAGGACTGCCAGCAGCTCCGGGGTAAGCTAGCTGCAGCTGATAGAGCGGCTGTATTAGAGACGGGGTTTGTCGCCTCGTCGTCCTGATAGAGCAGGACTGCCAGCGGCTCCGGGGGTAAGCCGGGTGAACCTGTGTATGCGTGTATTAGAATTCAGATTCTGATAGGGCAGAGCTGAATTCGCGTATGTTTCTTCTGTTTGTGCGTGTGTGAGTGGTGTCCGGACACTGTGTTGCTGTATGGTTAATGTGTGTGGCCAGTGCACTGTGTTTGTGATCGTGCAGGTGATATGTGTATGGTGTATAAAAGAGTAAATCTACAGTGCCCTACAGTGCGGGGATGGGTCAGTACTCCCCGTGTTTGAAGCAGCCGAGTGAGGCCAGAGGCGCCGGCTGCAGCAGGCTGCGGGGGCAGGGAGAGAAGTGCCCTGCGGAGAAGCAAGTGGAGGAATGTCAGTGATGGTATTTATCGTGTTTGAATGTAGTGATTTGTGTAGATTTGGTACATTTTAACCGTGAGTATGAGCTCAGAGAGTTCCTTTGCCTTGGATGTTTGGACTTGATCTCTAGACTGTGTGCTGTTATTTTGATTGTGTCCAGGAAAAATTGATTTGAGTAAATGCCGAATTATGGTGTGCTGTGTTGTGTTGAGAAAAGTGAGCACTTTGAGAAATATGCCCTTCCCCAGTGATTTTGTGTGGTGATTTTCTTCCGCTGCATTGTGGTAATTTGATTCTCAGACTGTATAGTGGTGTTTGTGGAGATTTTAAGATTTTGTTGCAACAAGAGTAGCATTTTACATAGGAGAGCTATAGTACGGTGATTTATGTTTAACTTCGATAAAGTGAGTTAAAGGAATTCCAAGAATTCTCCCCCTCACAGCAATTCAAGCCTTGGCTCTAGTGAATTTGAGATAAGGCGGGGGGGGGTGCGTGTGTCTGTGTCTGCAGGTATATCAGAGTTTTGGCTGTGACTAGCACAGCCCTTTTGCAAAGCAGCAAAACAAGTGTAAGTAGACACAGTGCTTAATTAGATTGTGCAAGAAGAGAACTAGAAAAGACTGATATTTTGTAAAACAGAGTTTATATAGAAGGGATGAATGAGATGAATTAGTTAATGAGACTTATGAGATTTATGAGACTTCGGTTGGTACTGCAGTAAGTCTTTACTGGAAACAATCCGCTGAAAGGATTTAAAGTTCTCTGTAATAAACAGAATAGCCAGCCTTTGCGGGCAATTTTGGGGAGCCTTTGGTACATCAAGAGGCTAGCAGGCTGTGTGAGGTGACAGTGGCTGCGCCCTGGGCACAGGGACAGCTCTGGCTGCCCTGTCTCCCCAGGGAACACGGGAATGGCCTGTGAGCAAAAGCTGGATGTGCAGGTATTATTGCAGTGCGGTGTTTATGAGAAACACTGGTATTGCTGTTTTGCTGTTCCAATAAGTGTCAGGGTACACGCCCCGAGTGTAAATTAAAGGTTTCTGGTCAAGCGGATTCAGAACCTAAGGTCTTAGAGCTTGTGTGTGAGAATTACATCTGATACCTGCCACCTGGAGCTGTGTGTATAGGAGGAAAACTGAGAAACTACTGTGAAGGTCTGTAAAAAGGTTCAAATGGAAGCGAGATAGGGCAAGGAGAAATAAATAATAAGAACTGACCAGAGCAAACAGGTTCCTAAATTAGCCCCTTTTGGGAGGGGCTCATTGGGAGGAGGTTGCCAGTAAGAGCAGCTCAGAAAATAAAAAGATTTATAGTGCTTCATTGCTGTTAGTACTGTTTTATAATAGGAAGATAAATGGGATAGTTTTTGTATGCTGAAATGTCTTTTGTTTTAAGAAATCACCCAGAATGACAAAGAGACTGTGAGATCAGACTGCTCTCTGGTCTTGGCCCCTGAAAAGGAAAACAAGGCAAAGAGAAAGCAAATCAAACATGTTGTTCAGCATGCAGCATAAGATAGCAACGTATGAAATCAGGCAAGGATTATCACGCTGAAATGCGAAGCAATCACAGTTCGCAAAATGAGTACATATGATTTGTAAAGGCTTCCTCCCAAGGTAAGGGAGGAGGGGTAAAGGTAACCTTGCCAAAAGGGAAGAATTTTTGTCAGCACAAGGGTTATGTGTTCAGTTTTAAATAAAGCTTTAGTACCTGTGGAGAATGTTTATGTTGTAGTGTGGGGAATGAACAACTGGCCAGTCTGAAAAGGCATACTTTTGCAAACTTTTAAAGTAACATGTGTACTATGTGTACCTAAAAGCTTTTGTACAATTCGCTCAATTTGCTAAACATTCTCAAATGAGAAAGGTTACTCTGGAGGCAAATAATATAAAGATGTTAGGCTTAATATTAACAGACACTGAAATTAAGAAAGACATTAGTAAGAAGATATTAGAATAAGTAAATAAGTGTTTTCAAGGGTATGGGCCTCTGCTGCACCAGGGAGAGTGAAAGATGCTCCCCCATGGGATGCTCCCCCATCAAGCTTAATGAAAGAACACAACCAGTGAGAACTGAGTAGTACCCTCAAAAGGAAGGTAAGGAAGGAATCAGTCCAATAACTGGTAGTACTGGATTAAGGGCTGTCAATAAGATAACACAGAATTTGTACCCTGTGGTAGCAAATCCATAGACCTTACTAACTTGTTTAACACCTGAGCTAACCTGGTTCGCTGTTTTAGGCCTAAGAGATGCCTTCTTTTGCCTCCCTATCCATGAAGCCAGCCAGAACATTTTTGCATTCAAACACAAGCTCACACAGTCCATGTGCCTGAAGGCTTCAAAATTCTCCACTCCGATTGGAGAACAGCTTGCAAGGACCCAGAGTCCCAGGAAGCTCCACAAGAGGAAAGGAGGCTGTTGCAGTACATAGATGATCTTCTAGTAGCCACTCGGACGAGGGAAGCAAGAGAAGCCTGGACGGTAAGCCTTTTGAATTTCCTAGGACTCCAAGGGTGCAGAGTCTCAAAGAAAAAGGCACAGGTAGTGAAACAGAAGGTAATCTACTTGGAGTAAGAAGTGAGTGCTGAGCAGCAGACTTTAAGGCAGGGAAGCCCTATGCCAAACCCTGAACCCCAGACAACGAAAGAACTCCAAACCTTCTTAGGCATGGCAGTGTAGTGCCAGCTGTGGGTTCATAATTGTGGACTGTTCTCCAGACCCCTCTATGCTCTTATTGCCAATGGGAACTGAGATCTCCAGTGGACAAGAGACACCACACGGGCCTTTTGCCAGCTAGAGAGTCCCCTCATGTCGGCTCCAGCTTTGAAACTTCCAGATGTAAGTAAAGCATTCTTTCTATTTTTCCATGCAAGGAATTGCTCTGGGAATATTGGCTCAAGACTTGGGTCCATACCGGAGGGCAGTTGCTTACCTCTCTAAGCAACTAGATGCAACAGCCAAAGGATGGCCAGGTTGCCTCAGAGCTGTAGCAGCAGTTGTGCTGAACATTCAAGAGGCACACAAGTTTATCCTGGGACAAAAATGACTGTGCTAGTGTCCCACACAGTGTCTGTAGTACTGGAAGTAAAGGGTGGCCACTGGCTTTTCACCAGAGAGGTTTCTGAAATACCAGGCCATCATGGTAAAGCAAGATGATGGAGAGATAGTGGTGACTAATATTGTCAACCCAGCTTCTTTTCTCAGTGGAATCAAGGAGAAGCAGTACACCATGATTGCCTAGAGACCACTGAAGCTACCTACTCCAGCCGCCCAGACTTAAAGGACACTCCTCCGGACAATGCAGAGACCTGGTTCACTGACAAGAAAGCGACATTGCAAAGTTCACAGTGACTACCTGCAGAGAGGTAATAGAGTGTGGACCCTTACCAACAGGTACCTCTGCAGAGGATGCTGAGATAAATGCATGGACCCATGCCTTAGAAACAGCAAAAGGCATTCAGAGTTGTGCATGCACATGGAGCCATCTGGAAGGAGAGGGGACTGCTGACCTCACAGGGAAAGAAGAGACAATCCAGCTGCTGGAAGCAGTTCGGCTACCTGAAAAAGCATATTAAGGCACACCAGAGAGTGAGCTTAAAATTGGAGGAAAGAAATGAGCTGGCGGATGGAGAGGCAAAGAAAGCAGCAAAGGGTGAGGTACAGATTTTCCTCGAAGGTAAGCCATAATACAATAATACTAATCAAAAGAGACGTACAACTGCAAGGGGTGGGCTACCATTGAAAGAGAGCTAGTAATCCCCTCCCATTTTCGTGGTTACTAGTGAAGGAAGGGCACTAGAAAACACACTAGGGCCTAATTGCTTAAAGCCTTTTATAGAGTGTGGCTCCTTTCTCAAAATGACCAAGGCTGCGAGTGATACAGAGTGCACTGGAATGAAGTGTTGACTTTGAAGTAGTAATTCCCACAGGCTTTCTAGAACACACATCTGATTGAAAGGACTGTTGTATCATTGTCAGGAATCTATATGCCACTATCACTCAGGTGAGCTGATAATGTGATCCTTGCCTCCAGACTAATCTCAAAATACCCCCGGGCCAAAACTTGGTCAGACTGGGAGGGGCCATGGGCCTGTATAGCAGTGGCAAATCAACTTTTCAGAACTCCCAAGGAAAGGGGGGTATCAGTATTTACTGGTATTAATAGATACATTTTCAGGGTGGCCAGAAACATTCCCCACCAGAACTGTCAAAGCTCAAGAGGTGACCAGATCATTTTTACAAGAGATAATACCACGCTTCAGAGTTCCAGCCACAATATCCTCAGATAAAGAATCACCTTTCATTTCCAAAATAGTGCAACAGATTAGTAGCCATCTGGGCATAGATTAAGAACTTCACACCCCATACTGCCCCCAATCAAGCGGCCAGGGGGAGAGAATGAATCATTTGATTAAGCAGCAAATCATAAGACTGGGGCAAGAAGCTCTTCCACTAGCACTATTGCAAATTCAAACTAAACCTTTTGAGCTAAAGGAATGCTGAATCCTTTTGGAATGCCTTATAGAAGACAATAGAATACAAGGGGAATGTCCAGAATGTCCACTTACATGGTGGCATTAAGCAAACAGCTCAGAGTAATTGAGAAACTTGTGGCTGGAACTCGGAGCAGGGAGTTGGATAGCCTGGGGTTGATGTATATGTTAAGTCTCTTACAGAGAAGACTTCGGAACCACAGTGGGAGAGACCACTGCAAGTACCTCTCACCACCTTCACTGCAATCAAAATCAAGGAGCAGAATGCTGGATCCATCACTCTCGGGTGAAGAAGGCCCAGAAGCCCCTTCAGGAGTGACACCAGGAGACAATGAACTGAGACTAAAACTTATTCGGGCAAAATGAGTATATTGCGGTCGGGAGTAGCTCATACTTTAGTGTACAGAATTGTTTTGTATGGAATTATAACTGAAGTTTTAGAACTAGAGAGTACCTCTACCCAAAGCAATGCTGAATGGCCTTGGTCCCTGGCATTTAATCAGTATACTGGATCCATAGGAAAACCTTCTGAGATAAAGAAGGTTTATATTAAACATATCTACTGTAGTAATCCACGAGAATCAAGTATGTGAGGAGTAAGAATAGCAAGAACAGGAGCTGTGAACACTTCAAGGAATCTGAAGCGAAGAAATCAAAGTAAAGTGCTTAGTCATCAAAAGGATGGCTTATGAGAGACCAGATGTAATTAGTGTCTGAACCTCCCCTGGTGTATATGAACACCAGGAAGTCTGTGATAACCTAAGTGAATCAGACAGTTGGTGTAATTTCACCCTGATACAGCCTGTAGGCAATGAATTTAGGCTCTTCTCTCAAGATTTCCCCTCCATTATCTTCTGCCCTGAACACAGTCCACAGCTTGATCTTAGCTAAGGGCAAGGTGGGTGACCAGGAGAGACATTCCTGCTTGCCACACATCTGGGAAATCAGGTGCTTTGGAGGGAGAGAGAGAAGTTAGATTCCCTGAAGTCTCTACATTTCAGAACAAACATCTGTCTCAAGTATGACCTAAACCTCTGTCAGATACACTTGTGAAGTGTGTCTGAATTTGTAGTAGGAGCCCAGCACATCCCTCTGGCAGGGAGGGATGATCATGGACAGAAAGCAGTTCCTGTTCCCCATAACAAACATCTAACTGGCATATTAGGGACAAGATTAGGAGTTTTAAATAGAATTGATTCAGAAATACTGATGAATAAACTGGCTGCTGCAGCAGGTAGCCTAACAAAATTGAAGCAGCCTTTATAGTAATCTCTACTGGCATTAGGAACTAGCCAGTGACAGATTTCAAAAGTACTGCCAAAGTAAAGAAGTATGAACAGGCCGGGGACCAAGACCACAAATTGATAGTAGAAGCACTTAGTATAGTTCAAGATAATGTGTCTTTAGCTTTCAGTTGTATACAAGCACAGTTATGGATACAAGCAACAGCAGCTCTGATCATATAGGAAAGGGGTGAAGGTAATTTTCCAGCTGAAATTTGGAAAATTGAATGGGATAATGCAATTGATTTTGAAAGGAAGTTTTAATCCTGGTGGATTCTAAATGCCCAGGATGTGTTTGGACACTGAACAGAGTATTTGTCACTTTGAAATTCATCCAGTCACTGACCAGAAAACTGTGCTCGTATATACTGGAAAAGGGTGTATGTTTGAGAACTGCTTGTGCTGCTGTACAAATTGATAGCAGTGATGTTATTCTGTCTAGTGGAAACCATTCTAATCTCTGTATTTGTATTTGTAATTTTGCTAAGATTACTGGGTGTGGTTTTTCGTATTTGGTACCAGTAACATCCCACCAGCTGATTACAGCCAATTACACAATGTATCACAGACTACCACCTACCCCTATCGGGGTGAACCTTACATTGGTAAAACAATTAATTAAGCACCAAGACCTATTAGAAGTCTTGAAAGAAATCCGAGAAAGTGGAAAGAAAACCTTAATTACTGTCCAACATGGTACAAAAGAAATAACCAGAGTTCTACAAAGAATAAAATACGGATAATCACTGGTGAGATGTGATCTTTGGGTGATCACCAACTGCAAATGGAATCTTTGATAAGTTGTGCCACCCATTCTAGTTTTACTAATATTAGTTGGGATAAGCTTAGGATTATCTATTACATTGTTAATTTGGAACTGGAGAATGCTACAACGAATAGCTGTACTAACCTCTTTGTCAAATGTACATGGTAAAGCGCTAAAAGACACTTATTGTCGTGGAAATTTTCCTTAAGTAAAAGAATTTACTTATTTCCTAGGAAAGGGGGGAATGAGACAGAATATCCATCCTGAACTAGGTAAAGTGTCTAGGAGAGGTGAAGGGTCTGTGGAGCTAAAGCTGAAGGAGAGGCCGCGTTCCAGAGACAGCAAGGAGACAGAGAAAGAAAAACAGAAAAACCAAGAGGTCAATCTGCCCCCGACTTAGGAATTCCTTCGATAAAGAAGAATTAGTGCTAAATGTCATGTGGAATGAATATGTATGAACTTAATTTGAAACTGTATGCATATGCATTTGGAAGGGGAGATAAAAAGGGGACTCGGAGTCTCCAGGGGCACACATGCCCTTTTGGGGAGTCTTGCGTCCGGCGCGCGTCGTAATAAAGCATACCGGGCTTTACAACTTTTACAAGTTGTGAGGTTTCTTCTTTTCTCCGCAAAACATGGCGCTAGTGCCACCTTGGGTCTGGGAAGCATCCTGCGTGTCAAGGATTTTCAGGAGCCAGCCAGCCACTCCCAGCCACAGGCCCCCAAACTAAAACCATGGCCCATTTCCCTGAAAAGAAAACTCAGCTGCCCCGCTTCTGGATGGCTGATTGCATTAGCCACTTGGTACTATCGAACCAGCCCGACTTGGCATTGCTGCTACCTTTGATGGGGCAACCATCCTGTGTATCGTGGATTTTGATGAGCCAGCCGGCGACTCCTAGCCACAGGTCCCCAAACACAAAACACGGCCCTTCTCCCTGGAGAACAGAACTCATCTACCCCGCTTCTGGATAGTATATTGCAGGAGCCACTTGCTACTATCACAGCAGCCCGACTTGGCACTGGTGCCACCTTTGATCTGGGAACCATGCTGCGTGTCGAGGATTTTCAGGAGCCAGCCGGCCACTCCCTGCCACAGGCCACCAAACACAACCACGGCCCTTTTCCCTGGCAAACAAAACTCAGCTGCCCAGCTTCTGGATGGCAGATTGCAGGAGTCATTTGGAACTATCAAACCAGCCCGACTTGGGACTGGTGCCTCCTTGGGTCTGGGAACCATCCTGTATATCGTAGATTTTCAGGAGCCAGCCGGCCACTCCCAGCCACAGTACCCCAAACACATACCACGGCCCTTTACTCTGGCAAACAAAACTCATCTGCCCTGCTTTTGGATGGCTGATTAAAGGAGGCACTTGGTACTATCAAACCAGCCCGACGTGGCACTGGTGCCACCTTTCATCTGGGAACCATCCTGCGTATCGTGGATTTTCAGGAGCCAGCCGGCCACTCCCAGCCACAGTTCCCCAAACACATATCACGGCCCCTTTCCCTGGAAACAAATCTCAGCTGCCCCGCTTCTGCATGGCAGATGGCAGGAGTCACTTGGTGCTATTAAACCAGCACGACTTGGCGCTGGTGCTACCTTTGATCTGGGAACCATCCTGCGTGTCAAGGATTTTCAGGAGCCAGCCAGCCACTCCCACCCACAGGTCCCCAAACACAAAACACGGCCCTTCTCCCTGGAGAACAGAACTCATCTACCCCGCTTCTGGATAGTATATTGCAGGAGCCACTTGCTACTATCACAGCAGCCCGACTTGGCACTGGCGCCACCTTTGATCTGGGAACCATGCTGCGTGTCGAGGATTTTCAGGAGCCAGCCGGCCACTCCCAGCCACAGGCCCCCAAACACAAACCACGGCCCTTTTCCCTGGCAAAATATACTCACGTGCCCTGCTTCTGGATGGCAGATTGCAGGAGTCACTTGGTACTATCAAACCATCCCGAATTGGCGCTGGTGCCACCTTTAATCTGGGAGCCATCCTTCATATCGTGGATTTGTAGGAGCCAGCCGGCCACTCACAACCACAGGCCCCCAAACTCACACCACGGCCCTTTTCCCTGGCAAACAAAACTCAACTTGCCTGCTTCTGGATGGCAGACTGCAGGATCCACTTGGTACTATTAAACCAGCCCGACTTTGCACTGGTGCCACCTTGGGTCTGGGAACAATCTGACGTATTCTGGATTTTTTGGATCCAGCCAGCCAGTCCCAGCCATAGGCCCCCAAACACAAACCTCGGCCCTTTTCCCTGGCAAACAAAACTCACCTCTCCCGCTTCTGGATGGCAGACTGCAGGAGCCACTTGGTACTATCACACCAGCCCGACTTGGCACTGGTGCCACCTCGGGTCTGAGCACCATCCTGAGTGTAGTGGATTTTCAGGCCAGCCAGCCACTCCCAGCCATAGGTCGCCAAACACAAACCTTGGCCCTTTTCCCTCGTAAACAAAACTCACCTGCCCAGATTCTGGATGGCAGAATGCAAGAGCCCCTTGGTACTATCAAACCAGCCCAACTTTTCACTGGTGCCACCTTGGGTCTGGGAACCATCCTGCGTAATGTGGATTTTCAGGAGCCAGCCGGCCTCTCACGGCCACCGGCCCCAAACACAAACCACGGCCCTTTTCCCTGGAAAAAAAACTCACCTGCCCCGCTTCTGGATGGCAGATTGCACGAGCCACTTGGTACTATCAAACCAGCCCGACTTTTCACAGGTGCCACCTCGGGTTTCAGAACAATCCTGCGTAATGTGGATTTTCAGGAGCCAGCCGGCCACTCACAGGCACAGGCCCCCAAACACAAACCACGGCCCTTTTCCCTGGCAAACAAAACTCACCTGTCCCGCTTCTGGATGGCAGATTGCAGGAGCCACTTGGTACTATCAAACCAGCCCGACTTGGCGCTGGTGCCACCTTTCATCTGGGAACAATCCCCCGTAGACTGGATTTTCTGGAGCCAGCCGGCCACTCCCCGCCATAGGCCTCCGAACACAAACCTCGGCCCTTTTCCCTGGCAAACAAAACTCACCTGTCCAGCTTCAGGATGGCAGACTGCAGGAGCCACTTGGTACTATGAAACCCCCCTGACTTAGCACTGGTGCCACCTTGGGTTTCGGAACTGTCCTGCGTATCCTGGATTTTAAGGAGCCAGCCGGTCACTCCCAGCCACAGGCCCGCAAACACACACCACGGCCATTTTCCCTGGCAAACAAAACTGACATGCCCCGCTTCTGGATGGCAGCTTTCAGGAGCCACTTGGTGCTATCAAAGCAGCCTGACTTAGAACGGGTGCCTCCTTGGGTTTCGGAACTATCCTGCGTAACGTGGATGTTCAGAATCCAGCCGACTACTGGCAGCTATAGGCCCCCAAACACAAACCACGGTCCTTTACCCTGGCAAACAAAACTCAAGGAAAGGCAAACACCTTTGGGGGAGAGCGGGTTTGGGAACGAGCTACAGAAGGAACCAAGCATCGGATCTGTTGCCCTGCAACCTGGCTGGAAGTTAGCAGGATGGAAGGCATCTGCTCTTGCTTTCATTGGCCTTGGAGCTTTCTCTGTCCCAGATTTTCTGGAGGGCACTGGAACATGCTGGGAGCTGGCGTGCACCCTGGTGAGCACAGGCAGCTTCTGAAATGCTTCCTCAGCACTGTCAGCCAAGCAGAGCCATTCTCTGGGAGGCCACAGGCACGTGGCTTTGCAGTGGTCCTGGAGGGGACCTCTGGAAATCATCTGAGCAAACACACTGCTCAAAGCAAGAGCAGTGTCTGGGGGTTGCAAGGTGCCATTGGGAGACATGGACCTGTCTTTAGATGCCATACAAGAAAACAAACATGTCAATGGACCTAGTTATAAAAGCAGAAGAAAACAACCTTTTAAAACCCCCTCCATACCTTATCTTTTCTGCCTGTCAGGTGCAGTAGTGATTCATTGAGAGGATGGATCTAACAGGATGAGAAGTGTCTTAAGGAGCAGCTCACAATTAACAGAGAAAAGCCCAAAATTTAGCTTTCCAGGCCCATCTCTTGGCAGTGATTTTCCTTTGGTTATGTCAGTGCCAGGGATGTCTCCTTCACAGCTCTTCTAGCTGTGGGCTCAGGGAACAGTTTAGTGGTGTTGGCTGAAATTCAGAGGAGTTAAGTTTAGCTGTGGAGCTTGTGTCTTTGGGTCTTGGGGAGCCAGGTGTGTGTGAGAGATGACTGCTGCAGCAGGAACAGAGGAGTCTGGTGGGTACAGCCCAGGGATGGAGGAGATGCGGGGGCTGATTTGCACTCAGTTTTTCAGTCCTGACAGCTGAGTCCTGAACTTGGCTAGATACTCTTCTCTTAGTAATTTGAAAAGAAGAAGACACCTTCTTTCTCAGGCAAGCCCTGAAGTCATCCCTGGAATGTTATTCCCATCATGCCACCTGAAGGCAGGAGCATGTAACATGGGGCAGGAGTGGGAAGGGAAGGGAAGGGAAGGGAAGGGAAGGGAAGGGAAGGGAAGGGAAGGGAAGGGAAGGGAAGGGAAGGGAAGGGAAGGGAAGGGAAGGGAAGGGAAGGGAAGGGAAGGGAAGGGAAGGGAAGGGAAGGGAAGGGAAGGGAAGGGAAGGGAAGGGAAGGGAAGGGAGGAAGGGAAGGGAAGGAGAAGGGAAGGGAAGGGAAGGGAAGGGAAGGGAAGGGAAGGGAAGGGAAGGGAAGGGAAGGGAAGGGAAGGGAAGGTAGTGCTGAAGCCTGGCCAGGGATTCCCCTAATTGGCAGCTTCTCTATTGCGGTGAAATTTCTGGCCAAAGACTAAGAACAGAATGCTGTGCCTTGCCCCCAGCAGGCCCTGATCCCCCCAGCCCCAGCAGAGCTGCAGCAGTGCTGGCATCAGCCCCGGGGCAGATGCAGGAGCACGAGCACTGATCTGGCTCTGGGGCTGCTGGGGCCTTGTCCTTCCTCCCCTCCCTCCAAAGTCTCACATCCAGCACATGAACATTGCTGGCCCAAGGCTTCTCCATCAGCCAGCAGTGATGTTCTCACCAGTGGCAATGGGAACAGGTCAGCCCATAATTACAGCAAGAGGTAGTTAATGAGCAGAACCTGAAGTGAGTTCATCAGCTGTTACTACTGACATGAACAAAGTTCAGCTTGCCAGATGTTCTCTTTGTTTTTGTGTGTGATGCATTCATCAGCAAAGTCCCCAGAACACATTTGAAGTGACAGATTGACCAGCAACAAAGCACCAAGGCCAGGAACTTTTGTTTCCTCACTGGGGCTGTAGAAGGGCACAAAGCCCAGCAGCTGCTGGGCAGAAGCACATTTCCCCTGAGCTGTCCCTGAGCATCAAAGCACAGAGTCTTGTGTTTGTCAGGCAAGAGCTGTTTACCTGGTGTCTAAATCCTGATTGCTCCTGTTAAATCCAAAGGGCACCAACACATCTGCATCATTATTTCCAACACATTGCACAGAGTTTCTCTGCTGGGCCAAGCAAACAGTTACCAGCCTGCATGACAGCCCAGAGTCCCAGACTGCATTGCTGGTAAACACACAGAAACCTCCGGTTCTGCTTCCTTGATGTGCTCCTGCTCATGGTGCTTCATTTAGCTGGGATTGGACCCTTCAGACTGTAAATGGCATCGTCCTTTTGGTTTCCATGTCACTGTATTGCTCTAATCTGCATTTGCACTCTTTCAGAGTTTTGATTGCTCCTTTTCTTAGAGCAGCTTTCATTGAAACGCTTATAAAAGTTGCCCTTTTTAGGCTAAATCATGATGTTTTCAAGGGAAAATAAATGAAAGAAGCACACTGCAAATTCAACAGGAAATATTCCTTGGTCTTCAGGGAAAAGTTCCTTCTCCCTGTCTGATTCCTAGGCTGTAATCTCCCAGGACAGGGAGTGCCCTACCATTTTCATCTCCTGAGATGCGATTTATAGGCAGCAGGAAAAGAGAAATTCCTGAGGCAGTCAGTGTCAAGTTGTGCATGCAAATAGCTCTGAAGCCTCTCTGTGCTTTTCACAAAGCATTCTCTGATGGGATTGCTGGCAGTGGGAGCCTTGGGCCTCATTGCAGAGTGCTGGATGCAGAGTATGGGGAGCTGAGGTCATTTTAGCCCCAGGATCTTGTGAGGGCTGGATCTTGTCAGCAGTGGCTCAGTGGCTGTTTGTGATCCTGTCTGTTCTGTCTCTTGTGCTGCCTGTGCTTGGTTTGCTCCCTGCTTGGCCAAGGGAGCTGCAGGGAGCTGCAGTGCAGCAGGAATTTCATGGCCAGGTGTCCCCAGGCCTGACCCCTCTCTCTGTGTTGCAGTCCTTTCTCCGTGGTGCCGGCCACAGGAGCTCTGGGCACTGGTGACACCATGCAGGTGACAGTGGCATTTCACCCGCTGGCCAGCGGCGCCCATTGCGGCTCCCTGGCCGTGTGCTGCAGCTCAGGTGAGTGCTGGGCCCTGCAGGGCACAGGACAGTTCTGCACATGGCTCCCTGCTGTCCCATCCCTGCCTTCCCTCCAGAGGTGCCTCCCCTGTTCACCTTTACCCAAAAGCAAACTGAGAACTCCTTGGTGTTTAGGGGCTTGAGAAAGGCAAAGATTTTTGACTGCTGTTTTGCTGGGACTTGCAGAGTGGAGGAAGGAGGAACTCTTATTCTCCATTACCGTGTGGCTATGCCTGGGTGAAGTTGTATTTGATTCCTGGGCAGTGCTGTAGGTGAGGTCTCCATCAGACTCTCTGCAATGCAATGGATTTCTTGCACACCTCTGTCCCATATGCTGCTTTTCCATTGGCTTGCCACAGACCCTTTTTCTATGTGGCGCTTACACATAGATGTAGTTTCTGCGAACAACATTTTCAGGCCCTCAAGTTCCTTTTTTGTGACAAATCAAAACAATTTTTTCCATGTTTTCCCCATTTCCCAGGCTGTTCACGCTGTTGCAAACCTCTCACATCTATCTCCCATTTGATTTCTAGACTGAGGGATCCCATCCAGTCTTAATGTAGAAACTGCTCTGTACTCACTAATCTTTCCTTTGTCCCTTTCTTATTTGATTTGCAATGCTCCAGATTGGTTTTGCAGATCAGAACAATATAAAATATTTAAAGACTGGTGTGGCTGTGGGTTTGGACAGGGAGATGATTTTCATGGTGCTCATTCTGTAGTGGTTTGTCACATTGCAGAGCCAGGCTGGCTGTGTTTCCTCACTTGTGTCCCCTCCTTCTCTGGGCTGTCACTTCACTTGTTCCTCTGGGCTTCCTTTTGCTGCCCACCTGCCCCCAGGCATATTTGCTGGTCAGCAAGAAGGGATCCAAGGGATCAGGAGAGACAGGAGTCTCCTGGGATGCCCGGGGAGAGCCTGGGCAAGGCAGGACTGAGCAGGGCTCCTCAGCCCTGTCACCTGAAGGACTTGGATGCAGAAATCCCGGTGATCTGAGTGGGTCACCAGAGCACATGGACCAATCTCCCTGTCCATCTTGTCACCTTGGGGCCAAATGTCTACAAACACCCTCAGAAATAAGGTGCTTTAGGAGGTGCCCAGGACATCCTCACGCTGTACACACAGAGCTGAAGGATGTGATCAATGGAGTGGTCCACAGAACTGCTCCTTCAGCGCAAAACTGGGACACTTTCTTCTGTGCCCTGTGCTTTGCCCTGTTCCTTGTGCTTCCATCAGCCAGTGAGCTGAGCAAAGACTCCCCTTTGCTTTGTTCCAGGTGAAGAAAGAATCCACACAAAGCTCCAGGGAGAAGCTGTAGATGTCAACGTAGGGCTGAGCACAAATTCCGTGGAGCTTGACAAGACTTTCACCAGCATGTCAAGCCACAGAACCCTGTTCATTGAAAACAGGAGTAACATCACAGCCCACTTCCAGTGGAAGGCTTTTGCTACTAAGGAAGAAGAGAATGAAGAGAAGAGGAGGTTGGTTTGAAAGATGCATTTCAGTGAGATACAGGCCCAAGACTGACCTAACATGTGGCCTCAGGGATGTTGGTGCTTTTGAATGGTTTAGGCCAAGTAAACCATGCCTGACACTGGGGTGTGTATCCCTGGGCTTCAGGAGCTCAGCACTCAGCCTTCCAGGTCATTTATACTCCAACCAGGGATGGCACTTTGGGAAGGAAAGGTTGATTGTGATGACTGGATTTCCTCAGGTCCTAATTGGGCTCTTGTCTCTCTAATCTTCTTTCTACATGACCTGGCAACATCCTTAAACATTTCCTGAGTTGCCAGTCCCTCTTTCCAAAGGTGATACACCCTCTTTATTCCCTTTAGTTCCTTTCAAAAGCTCCTTGCCTATGCGAGCTGGCTGTGTGTCCCTGTGCTGCTCTCAGAGAGGTTTTGAGCTCAGAGCAGAGAGGATTTTTTGTGAGAGAAGATAGTGCAGGATCCTTTCCCTCTCAGGACATTCTACTGCCATGCACTGGGATGAGATCCAAAAAGCTCTGGCTCATGAAAAGGTCTCTCCAGGAGTTTCCTGTCTCCCTCCTGCACAACAAAGTTCCTTCCCCTCTCAGAGCCTCTGTTTTCATGCATATTACATATAAAAACTTGAATATTCCTGAAGGGATTCGGTGCCTGAATTCATCAATTTCCTGTGGAAGTGCTCTGGGATGCTCATGTGAAAGGCAGAGTAGGGAATGACGGAGGTCCAAAATGGAAGGAACAAAGAGTGATGCTGCTAACACGTAGCTGCAAGCCAGCTTTGTCTCCCCTTGCCAGGGAAGTGCTGCAGTGGGTGCTCTGTGATCTTTCTGTGCCCCCCCGAGCAGCTCAGTGGGAGGAAAAGCCACTTGAAATGGCTGGTTGATTCTCCCTCAGCTGTGGCAGAGGCTTTGAGGCAGGAGGTTCTCTGGAGGGATGCTGGCTTTGGAAACCTCTGCTGAGCTTGCAAGTGTGGAGTGAAACTCCCTGCTGGCCAGGGAACAGCAAGTTGTCCTCTGATCCCTGTGGGACCCTCGTGGCTTGGGCTCAGCCTTTGCTGGCGAGCTGCTGCTGCTCCTCCCCAAGTGCTTTGCTCTCCTGCGCTCACACTTCCCTCTGCAAATCTGTGGCTCATGAAACCATCTGCTGGCCTTGTCTCTCCCTGGGGCTGCAGGCAGTGTTTGCTGCGGCTGCCCAAAGAGCTGTCCCAGGAAAACTTCCCAAAGGAGAAAGAAAGAGAGAAGGTGAAGGGAGATCACAGTGCCCTCCTGAGCAGCATGGTCCAGGAGAAGATGGTAAAGGTGCAAGAAGACCCCATGCTGTTCTCTGATGACATTTTTTTCATTGAGCCAATGGTAAGTGATGGCTGAGAACATTCTCTTCCTCCTTCTCTTCCTC
>NW_026992490.1:0-66912 GCF_028769735.1 Zonotrichia leucophrys gambelii | reverse complement strand
CCCCTCCAGACCACCCCAAACCCCCCCAAATACCCCCCAGAACCCCCTCTAGACCCCCCCAAATACCCCCCCAGGACCCCCCCAAACCCCCCATAGACCACCCCAAGACCCCCCAAAAAGCCCCCAGACCCCTCCAGACCACCCCAAACCCCCCAAAACGCCCCCAAATATCCCCCAGAACCCCCTCCAGACCCCCCAAATACCCCCCAGACCCCTCCAGACCACCCCAAAAACCCCTCAGACCCCTCCAGACCACCCCAAACCACCCCCAAACCTCACCTGGATGCCGGAGCCGGGCCCGGGGGCGAACACCTCGCCCCCCACCACGTCCGAGAGGTTCTGGGGGGGTCCCCAGGAGCGCCCCCCGTCGGGGGAGCGCAGCAGGAGGGTGGCGGGGGGTCCGCAGGCCTGGGGGGGGTGGGCGCAGCGGGCAAAGAGCAGCAGCACCTCCTGCCCCCCCCCCGGCGCCAGCAGCGCCCCCAGGCTCAGCCCGTCCCCCCCCCAGCCGTCATCGGCCACCACCTGCGTGGGGCCCCAGGTGGCACCTGCGAGAGGGGGGGGACAGGTGAGAGACCCCCAGAGACCCCCGACCCCTCCTAGAGACCTCCCAGAACAACCCAAGGACCCCCAGAGATCCCCAAAGATCCCTGAGAGACCCCCAGCCCTGTCCCCCCCCAGCCGTCATCGGCCACCACCTGCGTGGGGCCCCAGGTGGCACCTGTGAATTGAGGGGGGGGGACAGGTGAGAGACCCCTCCCCAAAAAAACCCAGGGACCCCCAACCCCTCCCCATTCCCCACCACCTGCGTGGGGCCCCAGGTGGCACCTGCGAGAGGGGGGGGACAGGTGAGAGACCCCCCAGAGACCCCCCCAAAACAACCCAGGGACCCCATGGACCCCCAACCCCTCCTAGAGACCCCCATTGCCCCCCAGCCGTCATCGGCCACCACCTGCGTGGGGCCCCAGGTGGCACCTGCGAGAGGGGGGGACAGGTGAGAGACCCCCAACCCATTCTAGAGAACCCCCAGAACAACCCATGGACCCCCAGAGATCCCCAAAGATCCCTGAGAGACCCCCAGCCCCACCTGCGTGGGGCCCCAGGTGGCACCTGCGAGAGGGGGGGGACAGGTGAGAGACCCCCAACCCATTCTAGAGACCCCCCAGAACAACCCAGGGACCCCCAGCCCTGTCCCCCCCCAGCCGTCATCGGCCACCACCTGCGTGGGGCCCCAGGTGGCACCTGTGAATGGGGGGGGGACAGGTGAGAGACCCCCCCCTAAAATAACCTAGAGACCCCTGACCCCTCCCCATTCCCCACCACCTGCGTGGGGCCCCAGGTGGCACCTGTGAATGGGGGGGACAGGTGAGAGACCCCCAACCCCTCCTAGAGCCCCCCCAGACCCCCCAACCCCTCCTAGAGCCCCCCAGAGCCCCCAAACCCTCCCGAACCCCTCTCAGATCCCCCCAAAATCCCCCCCCAACCCCTCCAAGACCCCTCCCCATTTCTCTCCGACCCCCCCCCATTTGCCCCCCTCCCCAATTCGCCCCCCACCTCCGTCGGCGGAGCGGCGGCACGCGATGATCTTGGCGCCCACGTCGGCCGCGGAGCGCTTGCGGCCCTCGGCGCAGGCCAGCAGCGCCCCCCCCGCGGGGGCGGCCAGCAGCGGCACCCGGAACGTGTGCACGCCCCCCCGGAAGGGCGGCGACAGCGGCGGGGACCCGCCGGGAACGGGGAGCGGGACCCCCGGCGGCTGCGAGCCCCCGCTGACCCACAGCACCTGCTCGCGCACCACGCGGGGGCGCACCTGGGAATGGATGGGGGAAATGGGTCAGGGGGTGTCCTGGGGAGGGGTCCTGGAGGAGGGAAATGGGTCAGGGGGATTTGGGAAGGGGTCCTGGGGGGAACCCACAGCACCTGCTCGCGCACCACGCGGGGGCGCACCTGGGAATAGGGGGGAAAATGGGTCAGGGGGCGTCCTGGGGAGGGAGGGGATATTGGGGAGGGGTCCTGGGGGAATTGAGGAGGGGTCCTGGGGGGAATTGGGGAGGGTCCCACAGCACCTGCTCGCGCACCACGCGGGGGCGCACCTGGGAAAATGGATGGGGGAAATGGGTCAGGGGGCGTGGGGAGGGGTCCTGAGGGGAATGGAACAGTCAGGGGGGGAATTGGGGAGGGGTCCCGAGGGGAATTGGGGAGGGGTCTCACAGCACCTGCTCGCGCACCACGCGGGGGCGCACCTGGGAAAATGGATGGGGAAATGGGTCAGGGGGTGTCCCAAGGGGGAATTGGGGAGGGGTCCTAAAGGTGGGGAAGGGTCCTGGGGGAAATTGGGGAGGGGTCCTGAGGGGAATTGGGGAGGGGGGAACCCACAGCACCTGCTCGCGCACCACGCGGGGGCGCACCTGGGAAAAGGGGGAAATGGGTCAGGGGGCGTGGGGGAATTGGGGAGGGGTCCTGGGGGGAATTGGGGAGGGGTCCTGAGAGGGGGGAACCCACAGCAGCTGCTCGCGCACCACGCGGGGGCGCACCTGGGAAAATGGGGAAATGGGTCAGGGGGCGTCCCAAGGGGGTCCTGGGGGAATTGGGGAGGGGTCTCACAGCACCTGCTCGCGCACCACGCGGGGGCGCACCTGGAAAATGGGGATGGGGAAATGGGTCAGGGGGCGTGGGGAGGGGTCCTGGGGGGAATGGGACAGTCAAGGGGGGAATTGGGGAGGGGTCCCGAGGGGAACTGGGGAGGGGTCTCACAGCACCTGCTCGTGCACCACGCGCGGGCGCACCTGGGAATAGGGGGAAATGGGTCAGGGGGCGTCCCAAGGGGGAATTGGGGAGGGGGAACCCACAGCAGCTGCTCGCGCACCACGCGGGGGCGCACCTGGGAATGGATGGGGGAAATGGGTCAGGGGGCGTCCCAAGGGGGAATTGGGGAGGGGTCCTAAAGGTGGGGAAGGGTCCTGGGGGGAATTGGGGAGGGGTCCCACAGCACCTGCTCGCGCACCACGCGGGGCGCACCTGGGAAAATGGGGAGGGGGAAATGGTCAGGGGGCGTGGGGGAATTGGGGAGGGGGAACCCACAGCACCTGCTCGCGCACCACGCGGGGGTGCACCTGGGAAAATGGGTCAGGGGGCGTGGGGAGGGGTCCCAAGAAGGGTGGGAAGAGGTCCTGGGGGAAATTGGGGAGGGGTCGCAGTGATGAGGGGGGGCAATGATCGGATGTGGGGGACTCGGGGGGGGCGGGGAGAGGGAAGGGGGGTTTGGGAGAGGCACTGGGCGAATCCTTGGGGGGTCCCCGGGGGTCTCTGAGGGGTCTCTGGGTATCCCTGGGTGGTCCCTGAGGTGTCCCCGGTGCTCTCTGAGGGTCCCTGAGGGGTCCCCGGGGGTCTCTGAGGGGTCTCTGGGTGTCTCCGGTGCTCCCTGAGGGGTCCCCGGGTGTCCCTGAGTGGTCTCCGATGCTCCCTGAGGGGTCTCTGAGGGGTCCCCGGGGGTCTTTGACGATCCCTGAGGGGTCTCTGACGATCCCCGGTGCTCCCTGAGGGGTCTCTGAGGTGTCTCCGGTGCTCCCTGAGGGTCCCTGAGGGTCCCTGAGGGGTCCCCGGTGCTCCCTGAGGGTCCCTGACGGGGCCCCGGGTGTCCCTGAGGGGTCTCCGATGCTCCCTGAGGGTCCCCGGGTGTCCCTGAGGGGTCTCCGGTACTCCCTGAGGGTCTCTGAGGGGTTTCTCCGGTCCCGCCCCCGTTCCGGTGCTGAGGGCGGGGCTCTCTAACGGAAGCCCCGCGCGGTTCCCGGGGACGTTCCCGGGGGATTATTTGGTTTAACCCGGGCGGGGGGGTCTCGGTACCGTCTCGGGGGTCGCCACCCATCGCGCGGCGGCGCCGGCCGCGAACAGGCCGAGGATGAGGAGGAGGAGGAGGAAGAGCGGCGGCGGCGGCGCCCGCCCCGCGCCCATCGCGGCCCCTTTAAGAGACACCGGAAGCGCCGCGAGCCGGGCCTGGGCGGGGCTTGCTCTTAAAGCGGCGATGGAGGGGAAAAGGGGAGGCCTTAAAACGGCAATGCCCGCGCGGGGTGGGGACCGCAGGTATTAAAAAAAAATTTAATTTTTGGAAACGGAGGGATTTTAATAACTTAGGAATTATTGACTTGGAGTTCATTAATTCGGGTTTACTGATTTGGTCTTTATGAATTTTGGGTTTTATCGATTCTGTTTTTTTTTGATTCTGGATTTTATCGATTGTGGGTTTTTATTGATTTTAATTTCATTGTTACTGCACTTTCTTGATTTTTATTTTATTAATTTTCATTTTATTAATTTTCATTTTATTGACTCGTATTTTAATAATTTTATTTTTAATTGCACTTGGCTCCGCCCCTTCCAAGGGCGGGGACACCCCCGGCCCGCGGGGGGCGGGGCTGAATGCCGAGGGGGCGGGGCTAAATAAGGCAAGGATTGCTTGTTCCCTTTAGCCCCGCCCTAAATAGGCGTGGTCAGGCCTGGCCACGCCCTAGTGCAAAAATTTGGCGGGAAATCTCCTCAGGAAGATCCGGTCTTGGGTCAGAGGTCAGGGGTCGGCCAATCGCAGCAGGGGGCCGGCGGCGGAGGGGACACTGTGGGGTCAGAAGGGTCAGAGGTCAGGCAGGGGTCACTCTGACATCAGGGGTCACTCAGGGTCACTCATTGGTCACCCATTGGTCACTCACTGCAGCAGCCGCCCCTCCCCCAGCAGGTCGTGCAGCAGTCACTCATTGGTCAGTGGTCACTCAGTGGTCACTCAGTGGTCACTCATTGATCAGTGGTCACTCAGTGGTCACTCATTGATCAGTGGTCACTCAGTGCTCACTCACTGGTCACCCACTGGTCACTCATGGCTCAGTGATCATTGATCAGTGGTCACTCAATGGTCAGTGGTCACTCATTGGTCACTCAGGGTCACTCAGGGGTCACTCAGGGTCAGTGGTCACTCAGGGTCACTCACCTCAGCAGCTGCCCCTCCCCCAGCAGGTCGTGCAGCAGTCACTCATTGGTCACTCAGTGGTCACTCAGGGTCACTCACAGGTCAGTGGTCACTCACTGGTCACTCACAGGTAAGTGGTCACTCAGTGGTCACTCAGGGTCACTCAGGGTCACTCAGTGGTCACTCACCTCAGCAGCCGCCCCTCCCCCAGCAGGTCGTGCAGCACTCACTCACTGGTCACTCAGTGGTCTCTCATTGGTCACTCAATGGTCAGTGGTCACTCAGGGGTCTCTCATTGGTCACTCAATGGTCAGTGGTCACTCAGTGGTCACTCAGGGTCACTCAAGGTCACCCAGGGTCACTCACCTCAGCAGCCGCCCCTCCCCCAGCAGGTCGTGCAGCTCTCACTCATTGGTCACTCATGGTTCAGTGATCATTGATCAGCGGTCACTCAGTGGTCACTCCCTGGTCACTCATTGGTCAGTGGTCACTCACTGGTCACTCACTGGTCACTCAGGGACACTCACCTTTGCAGCCGCCACTCCCCCAGCAGGTCGTGCAGCACTCACTCACTGGTCACTCACTGGTCAGTGGTCACTCAGTGGTCACTCAATGGTCAGTGGTCACTCAGTGGTCACTCAGGGTCACTCAGGGTCACTCACCGCAGCAGCCGCCCCTCCCCCAGCAGGTCGTGCAGCACTCACTCACTGGTCACTGATGGTCATTGGTCACTCAATGGTCAGTGGTCACTCATTGGTCACTCATTGGTCACTCAGGGTCATTGGTCACTCAGGGTCACTCACCTCAGCAGCCGCCCCTCCCCCAGCAGGTCGTGCAGCACTCACTCACTGGTCACTGATGGTCATTGGTCACTCAGGGTCAGTGGTCACTCAGTGGTCACTCAGGGTCACTCCTGGTCAGTGGTCACTCATTGGTCACTCAGGGCTCAGTGATCATTGATCAGCGGTCACTCAATGGTCAGTGGTCACTCAGTGGTCACTCAGTGGTCACTCAGGGTCACTCACCTCAGCAGCCGCCCCTCCCCCAGCAGGCCGTGCAGCACTCACTCATTGGTCACTCACTGGTCACTCATTGGTCACTCATTGGTCACTCATGGCTCAGTGATCATTGATCAGCAGTCACTCCGTGGTCACTCAGTGGTCACTCACAGGTCAGTGGTCACTCAGGGTCACTCAGGGTCACTCACCTCAGCAGCCGCCCCTCCCCCAGCAGGTCGTGCAGCAGGAACGGGACCCCCAGAGCGGCGCCCGGGGGGGCTCTGAGACCCTCGAGGTCCCGCAGTGGAACCTGGCGGTGCCGGGAGCGTTTGATGAGGGACAGCAGGGCCCGGCGGCCTGAGGGGTCACACAGAGGTCACAGGGGTCACTCAGGGGTCACTCAGGGGGCTCTGAGCCCCTCGAGGTCCCTGAGCGGAACCTGGCGGTGCCGGGAGCGTTTGATGAGAGCCAGGACGGCCCGGCGGCCTGAGGGGTCACAGAGAGGTCACACAGGGGTCACTCAGGGTCACTCAGGGGGCTCTGAGCCCCTCGAGGTCCCGCAGTGGAACCTGACGGTGCCGGGAGCGTTTGATGAGAGCCAGGACGGCCCGGCGGCCTGGGGGGTCACACAGAGGTCACAGGGGTCACTCAGGGGTCACTCAGGGGTCACTCAGGGGGCTCGGAGCCCCTCGAGGTCCCGCAGTGGAACCTGGCGGTGCCGGGAGCGTTTGATGAGAGCCAGGACGGCCCGGCGGCCTGGGGGGTCACAGAGAGGTCACAGGGGTCACTCAGGGGTCATAGGGGTCACTCAGGGGTCACTCAGGGGGCTCTGAGACCCTCGAGGTCCCGCAGTGGAACCTGGCGGTGCCGGGAGCGTTTGATGAGAGCCAGGACGGCCCGGCGGCCTGAGGGTCACACAGGGGTCACAGGGGTCACTCAGGGGTCACAGGGGTCACTCAGGGGTCACAGGGGTCACTCGGGGGTCACTCAGGGGTCACTCAGGGGTCACTCAGGGGGCTCTGAGACCCTCGAGGTCCCGCAGTGGAACCTGGCGGTGCCGGGAGCGTTTGATGAGGGACAGCAGGGCCCGGCGGCCTGAGGGGTCACACAGAGGTCACAGGGGTCACTCAGGGGTCACTCGGGGGTCACTCAGGGGTCACTCAGGGGTCACTCGGGGGTCACTCACCCCGGATGAGCGCCCGGACGAAGCGCCCGGCCCCCGGCACGGCCAGCCACCAACTGCCGGCGTCACGGACGGTGAGGAGCCCGGCGGCCACCAACTGCCTGCGGAGGGGGGAGAAAATGGGGATGGAGACCCCCAGAGACCCTCCCAGAGACCCCCAAATTCACCAACTGCCTGCGGAGGGGGCAGGAAATGGGGATGGAGACCCCCGGGGACCCCCCCAGGGACCCCCAAATTCACCAACTGCCTGCGGAGGGGGGAGATGGGGATGGAGACCCCCGGGGACCCCCAAAATTAACCCAGAGACCCCCAAATTCACCAACTGCCTGGGGAGGGGACACGAAATGGGGATGGAAGACCCCCGGGGACCCCCAAATTCACCAACTGCCTGGGGAGTGGGAAATGGGGAAATGGGGATGGGAGACCCCAGAGACCCCCCCAGAGACCCCCAAATTCACCAACTGCCTGGGGAGGGGGCACAAAATGGGGATGGGAGACCCCCGGGGACCCCCAGGGATAACCCAGAGACCCCCAGAGACCCCCAGAGAGCCCCCAAAGCCACCAACTGCCTGGGGAGGGGGGAAATGGGGATGGGAGACCCCCAGGGATAACCCAGAGACCCCCAAATTCACCAACTGCCTGGGGAGGGGGAAATGGGGATGGGAGACCCCCATAGACCCCCCCAGGGACCCCCAAATTCACCAACTGCCTGCGGAGGAGGGAAATGGGGATGGGAGACCCCCAGAGATAACCCAGGGACCCCCAAATTCACCGACTGCCCGGGGAGGGGGACAATGGGGGGAAATGAGACCCCCAGGGACCCCTGCCCAGACACCCTCCCCAAATCCCAAATTCACCTCAGGGACCCCCAACCCCATCCCGGTGTCCCCCTGTCCCCCCGCAGTGTCCGTCTGTCCGTCCGTACGTGATGTCCCTGTCCCCAAATCCTCCCTCTCTCCCATCCCCGGGCTGTCTGTCTGTCTGTCTGTCTGTCTGTCCCCTCAGTGTCCGTCTGTCCGTCCGTACGTGATGTCCCTGTCCCCAAATCCTCTCTCTCTCCCATCCCCGGGCTGTCTGTCTGTCTGTCTGTTCCCTGTCTGTCTGTCCCCGTGTCCCCAGCCTGTCCATCTGTCTGTCTGTCCGTACGTGATGTCCTTATCCCCGAACCCCCTCTCTCCCATCCCGCTCCGTTCGTAGCCCAGCTCGGGGCTGTCTGTCTGTCCCCGTGTCCCCAGGCTGTCTGTCTGTCCCCTCAGTGTCTGTCTGTCTGTCCGTACGTGATGTCCTTATCTCCAAAGCCCCTCTCTCCCCCATCCCGCTCCGTTCGTAGCCCAGCTCGGGGCTGTCTGTCTGTCTGTCTGTCTGTCTGTCTGTCCCCATGACCCCAGGCAGTCTGTCCATCTGTCTGTCTGTCCGTACGTGATGTCCTTATCCCCGAACCCCCTCTCTCCCATCCCGCTCCGTTCGTAGCCCAGCTCGGGGCTGTCTGTCTGTCTGTCTGTCTGTCCCCAGCCTGTCTGTCTGTCCCCATGACCCCAGGCTGTCCCCAGGCAGTCTGTCCATCTGTCCATCTGTCTGTCTGTCCGTACGTGATATCTTTATCCCCGAACCCCCTCTCCATCCCCTCCGTCGTACCCCTCGGCTGTTGTCTGTCTGTCTTCCCCTTCCCCACTGTCTGTCTGTCCCCTCAGTGTCCGTCTGTCTGTCGTACTGTGTCCTTATCCCGAACCCCTCTCTCCATCCACTCCGTTTGTAGCCCAGCTCGGGGCTGTCCCCATGTCCATCTGTCTGTCTGTCCCCATGACCCCAGCCTGTCTGTCTGTCTGTCCCCGTGTCCCCAGCCTGTCCCAGTGTCCGTCTGTCTGTCCGTACGTGATATCTTTATCCCCAAACCCCCTCTCTCCCATCCCGCTCCATTCATAGCCCAGCTCGGGGCTGTCTGTCTGTCCGTCTGTCCCCTCAGTGTCCGTCTGTCTGTCCGTACGTGATGTCCTTATCCCCGAACCCCCTCTCTCCCATCCCGCTCCGTTCGTAGCCCAGCTCGGGGCTGTCTGTCTGTCTGTCGCCGTGTCCCCAGCCTGTCTGTCTGTCCCCTCAGTGTCCGTCTGTCTGTCCGTACGTGATGTCCTTATCTCCAAACCCCCTCTCTCCCATCCCGCTCCGTTCGTAGCCCAGCTCGGGGCTGTCCCCATGTCCATCTGTCTGTCTGTCTGTCCCCTCAGTGTCCGTCTGTCCGTCTGTCTGTCCGTACGTGATGTCCTTGTCCCCGAACCCTCTCTCTCCCATCCCGCTCCGTTCGTAGCCCAGCTCGGGGCTGTCCCCATGACCCCAGGCAGTCTGTCTGTCCCCTCAGTGTCCGTCTGTCCGTCCGTACGTGATGTCCTTATCCCCGAACCCCCTCTCTCCCATCCCGCTCCGTTCGTAGCCCAGCTCGGGGCTCGCGGCCACCGCGGCCTCCAGGAATCGCCGAACCAGCGGCTCCCGCGGGGACCCCGACACGGCCGCCAGCACCTGGGGGGGGGGGACAGGACAGAGGTCAGAGGTCATCCAGGGGTCATTGGGGTCACCGGGGGGTCATTGGGGTCAGGGGTCATTGTGGGGCTCAGTGTTCCTGGGGGGACCTGGACATGGCTGCCGGGACCTGGGGAGGGACAGACGGACATTGGGGTCATCGAGGGGTCATTGGGGTCACTGAGGGGTCAGGGGTCATTGGGGTCAGGGGTCATTGGGACAATCAGGGCTCATGGGGGGGGACCCGGACATGGCTGCAAGGACCTGAGGGGGGGGGGACAGGACAGGGGTCACTGAGGGGTCACCCGGGGGTCAGAGGTTATTGGGGTCACTGGGTGAAGGGGGGGGGGGCAGGACAGGGGTCACTGAGGGGTCACCTGGGGGTCAGAGGTTATTGGGGTCACTGGGTGGGGTAGGGGGGGTCAGGAATCACCAAGGGGTCACCCAGGGGTCAGAGGTTATTGGGGTCACTGCAGGCGGGGTCAGAGGGGGACAAGGCCACCAAAACCTGGTTGGGGGTCACTGGAGGGGTCACCAGAGGGGTCAGGGGTCACCAGGAGGGTCACAGAGGGGTCACGGGGGGGTCACGGGGGTCCCGTTTCCGGCACCTTCTCCCGGTACAGCTCCAGGCTGACGACCCCGAGCGTGTCCGGGCCCAGCCCCAGGTGCAGCAGCCGCACCCGGCCCTCGTCACGGAGCCGGTTCTGGGGGAAAAATGGGGAAAAACGGGAAAAAAACGGGGGTCAGCACGGTGGGGGGGGTCCTGGGGTGGGGCTGGGGGTCCTGGTGTGGATTTTGGGGGTCCTGGAGTGGGGTTGAGGGTCCCGGTGAGGATTTTGGGGATGCAGGTGTGGGTTTGGGGGTCCTGGGGGGGTTTTTGGGGGGTCCCAGTGTGGGTTCAGGGGTCCCAGTGTGAATTTTGGGGCTACAGGTGGGGGTTTGGGGGTCCTGGGGGGGTTTCCTGGGGGGTCCCGGTGTGGATTTTGGGGTTCTGGTGGGGTCCCGGTGTGGATTTGGGGGTCCTGGTGTGGATCTGGGGGTCCCGGTGTGGATTTGGGGGTCCTGGTGGGGTCCTCGTGTGGATTTGGAGGGACCCAGTGAGGTCTCAGTGTGGTTTTGGGGGTCCTGATATCGGTTTGAGGGTCCTGGTGTGAATTTTGGGGATGCAGGTGTGGATTTGGGGGTCCTGGGGGGGTTTCCTGGGGGGTCCCAGTGTGGATTTTGGGGTTCTGGTGGGGTCCTGGTGTGGTTTTGAGGGTCCTGGTGTGGATCTGGGGGTCCCGGTGTGGATTTGGGGGTCCTGGTGGGGTCCTCATGTGGATTTGGGGGGACCCAGTGAGGTCTCAGTGTGGATTTGGGGGTCCTGATATCGGTTTGAGGGTCCTGGTGTGGATTTTAGGGATGCAGATGTGGATTTGGGGGTCCTGGGGGGGTTTCCTGGGGGGTCCTGATGTGGATTTTGGGGTTCTGGTGGGGTCCCGGTGTGGTTTTGGGGGTCCTGGTGTGGATCTGGGGTCCCAGTGTGGATTTGGGGGTCCTGGTGTCAGTTTGGAGGTCCTGGTGTGGGTTTTGGGGGTCCCAGTGAGGTCCTGGTGTGGTTTTCGGGGTCCTGATGTCAGTTTGGGGGTTCTGGTGTGGATTCTGTGGGTCCCAGTGTGTATTTTGGGGTTCCCAGTGTGTATTTTAGGGTTCCCAGTGTGTATTTTTGGGGTTCCTGGGGTTCTCACCAGGTGCCGGTGTGGATTTTGGGGTTCCCAGTGTATATTTTGGGGTTCCCAGTGTGGATTTTGGGGGTCCCAGAGAATATTCTGGGTTCCCAGTGTATATTTAGGAGTCCCAATGTATATTTTGGGGTTCCCAGTGTATATTTTGGGGTGTCAGGTTCCTCACCAGGTGCCGATCCACGGCCGTCCTGTCCCCCACCAGGCTGTAGAGCTGATGCCGCAGCACCAGGGGCGGCAGTTTGGGGGTTCCCGTGTGGATTTTGGGGTGGATTTTGGGGATTTTGGGGTCCCAATGAATATTTTGGGGTCTCAGGTTCCTCACCAGGTGCCGATCCACGGCCGTCCTGTCCCCCACCAGGCTGTAGAGCTGATGCCGCAGCACCATTGGTGGCGGTTTGGGGGTTCCCGTGTGGATTTTGGGGGTGATTTTGGGGATTTTGGGGCTCTCAATGTATATTTTGGGGTGTCAGGTTCCTCACCAGGTGCCGATCCACGGCCGTCCTGTCCCCCACCAGGCTGTAGAGCTGATGCCGCAGCACCAGGGGCGGCAGCGCGTCCCCGAACAGGCGCCGCGGGAACAGCGCGGAAACGGCGCCGAGAGCGGCCTCGACCCCGGCGGGGCTGCCTGGGCAGGGGGAAAACGAGGGGTCAGGGCCCCAAAATCCACACCGGGACCCCCCAAATCCACATCGGGACCCCAAAATCCACACCAGGACCCCCCAAAATCCACACCAAACCCACACCGAGACCCTCAAACCCGCACCGGGACCCCTCTGGGATCCCCACATCCACACCGGGACCCCCAAAATCGACACTAGGACCCCCAAAATCGACACCGGGACCCCCAAAATCCACACCGGGACCCCCCAAATCCACACCAGGACCCCAAAATCCACAGCGGGACCCCACCAGGAGCACCGGGACCACCGGGACCCCACCAGGACCCCCAAAGTCCACACCAAACCCACACCGGGACCCTCAAACCCGCACCGGGACCCCTCTGGGACCCCCAAATCCACATTGGGACCCCCAAAATCCACACCAGGACCACCGGAACCCACAAAATCCACACCGGGACCCCCCCAAACCCACACTTGGACCAAACCGGGACCCCCAAAATCCACACCGGGACCCCCCAAATCCACACCGGGACCCCCAAAATCGACACCGGGACCCCCAAAATCGAACCCGGGACCCCCAAAATCGACCCCGGGACTCTTCCACACCAACCGGGGACCCCCCCCGCGCCCCCGGTTCTCACGGCCTAAACTCCCCCTCAGCTCCCCACCCCCCCACCCCACCCCGGGTGCTCCCGGTACCGTCGGGGCGCGGGGGCTCCCCCGGCAGCTCCGGACGGCGCCGCTTGGCCGCGAGGGCGCTCTCGGTGTCCCCGAAGCGGCGGCGGCGGCTCATGGGGGGCTCCGGGCCTGGAACGGCACCGGCAGCGCCCGCGCGGGGTGATGGCGTCACTGCGGCGCGACGGTGCGCAGGGAGATGACGTCAGATGCCTGCGCAGGGTGATGACTCAGAGGGTGGAACCATTTGGAGCAGGAGTTGGGGGGGGTTTGAGGGACAAACCTTGTGGAAAATGGGGGGGTGGAATGAACCATGGTGAGCGAGTGTGGGGGGAGGAACCGGGTTGGATGAATGGACTGAACCACGTGGAAAATGGGGAGGAATCGGGTTAAACCAATCGGATGAATGGACTGAACCACGTGGAAAAAGAGGGGGGAACCGGGTTTAACCAATTGGATAGACGGACTGAACCACGTGGGAAACGAGGGGGAAGCGGGTTAAACCAATTGAATGAATGGACTGAACCACGTGGAAAACGGCGGGGGGGAATAGGGCTGGAATGAACCACAATGAGACGGGGGGGCGGAAAGGGTTGAAGGGAGCAGGTGAATGGACTGAACCACGTGAGATGCGGGGGAATTGGGCAGAACCACACAAATACGGGGGGGGGGGGGCACACAGAACCAAATGAATGGGAGGGATTGGACAGAACCACATGAGTGCAGGGGGGTCAGACAGTACCACAAGTCTGGCGGGGGGGGGGGAGTTCAGACCAAACCACATGATTCTTGGGGGGATTGGACCAAACCACAGGACTCTGCAGGGGGAGGTCAGACCGAACCACACGATTCCAGGGACAATTGGACTGAACCATGTGATTCTGGGGGGCATTGGACAGAACCACAGAATTCTGGGGGGCGGGAGGGGGGAGATTGGACTGAACCACACGATTCCAGGGACAACTGGACCGAACCATGCGATTCTGGGGGGCACTGGACAGAACCACAGAATTCTGGGGAGAGGTGGGAATTGGACTGAACCACACAATTCCAGGGACAATTGGACTGAACCATACAGTTCTGGGGGGGCATTGGACAGAACCACAGAATTCTGGGGAGAGGTGGGAATTGGACTGAACCACACAATTCCAGGAGGGGAAGTTGGACCAAACCATACAATCCCAGGGGGTGAGTCAGAAAGAACCACACAACTCCAGAACCGATTGGACCGAACCACACGGGCACAGAGAGGGGGGGATTTGGATGGATGGCAGAGCCACCACTCCCCCCGCGTGTCCCTCGGTGTCCCTTTATTGCGTGTACAGGCTGGCGGCGAAGACGATGTCGCGCTTGATCATGGCGGCGGCCGCCTCCATCTTGGCGGCCATGGCGGGGTCGCCCACGGCGCGCGCGGCCTGGCGCAGCTCCCGCAGCAGCTCCTCCAGCCGCTGGATGGCGCGGACCACCGAGCCCTCCTGCACCGGCGCCAGCCGGGCGATCTCCGCAAACGGCTGGGGACAGAGGGGGCGGTGGGGACATGGGGACATTGGGGACAATTGGGGACAGTGGGGACAGTGGGGATATTGGGGATATTTTGGACATTGGAGGGATTGGGGACATTGGGGACATTGGGGACAGTGGGGATATTGGGGACAGTGGGGACAGTGGGGGGATTGGGGACAGAGGGGACAGTGGGGACTTTGGGGGGAACTGGGGACATTTGGACATTGGGGGGAAGTGGGGACATTGGGGACAGTGGAGACAATTGGGAACATTGGGGACATTGGGGGGTGTTGGGGACATTGGGGACAATGGGGACAGTGGGGACATTGGGGACAGTGGGGACATTGGGGGGATTGGGGACAATTGGGGACATTGGGGATACTGGGGACAGTGGGGACATTGAGGGGATTGGGGACATTGGGGGGTGTTGGGGACATTTGGGGACATTGGGGGCAATGGGGGCATTGGGGGGCATTGGGGACATTTGGACATTGGGGGGATTGGGGATATTGGGGACAATGGGGACAATGGGGACATTGGGGGGATTGGGGGCAATGGGGACATTGGGGGGTGTTGGGGACAATGGGGGCTGTTGAGGGGATTGAGGGGATTGGGGACAATGGGGGGAACTGGGGACATTTTGGACATTGGGGACATTGGGGGCATTGGGGACAGTGGGGACAATGGGGGGAACTGGGGATATTTTGGATATTGGGGGGATTGAGGGGATTGGGGACATTGGGGGGGATTGGGGACAATTGGGGACAGTGGGGACAGTGGGGGGAGCTGGGGATATTTTGGACATTGGGGGGATTGGGGACATTGGGGGGTGTTGGGGACAACTGGGGACATTGTGGGGATTGGGGACATTGTGGGGACATTGTGGGGACATTGTGGGGACATTGTGGGGACATTGTGGGGACATTGGGCTTGGGGGTGTCCCAGGTATCTCAGGGGGTTTTTGGTGGTCCCAGGGGTTTTTTTTTGGGGGGGTTCCCAGGTGCTTTCTGAGGGTCCCAGGAAATTTCTGGGTGTCTCAGGGGATTTTGGGGGGTCCCAGATGGGTTTTTGGGGTTCCAGATGTGGTTTTTGGGGGTCCCAGATGGGTTTTTGGGGGTCCCAGATGGGTTTTTGGGGGTCCCAGATGGGTTTTTGGGGGTCTCACCATGCCCCTGGCCCACTCGTAGACCACCTGGACCAGGCTGAAGCCGAACTGGGCCACGAAGTCGTCGGGGCCGGGCCCGAGGCCGCGCTGCTGCTCCAGCCGGGCCACGCGGGCGGCGACGGCGCGGAGCCGCTCCAGGGCCTGGGATGGACCCAAAATACCCCAAAATCACCCCCAAAATATCCCAAAATCACCACAAAATCCACCCCCAAAAATCACCCCAAAATATCACAAAATAACCCCAAAATCCACCCCCAAAATCACCCCAAATTATCCCAAAATCCACCCCAAAAATTCACCCCAAAATATCACAAAATTACCCCAAAAATTCACCCCAAAATATCCCAAAATCAACCCAAAATTCCCCCCAAAAAATCACCCCAAAATCACCACAAAATCACCCCAAAAATCACCCCAAAATATCCCAAAATAACCCCAAAATCCACCCCAAAATCCCCCCAAAATATCCCAAAATCACCACAAAATCACCTGAAAATACCCCCCAAAATCACCCCAAAAATACACCCAAAATCATCCCAAAATATCCCAAAATAACCCCAAAAAATCCACCTAGAAACCCCCAAAATCACCCCAAAATCAGCCCAAAAATTCACCTAGAAACCCCCAAAATCACCCCAAAAATCACCCCAAAATATCCCAAAATCACCCCCAAAATCACCCCAAAATATCCCCAAAATCACCACAAAATACCCCCCAAAATCATCACAAAATACTCCCAAAATCACCCCAAAAATCACCCCAAAATATCCCAAAATCACCACAAAATCACCCCAAAAATCACGCGAAAATACCTCCCAAAATCACCCCAAAATTCCTCCAAAATCACCCCAAAATCCCCCCAGTGCTGCTCCAGCCGGGCCACGCGGGCGGCGACGGCGCGGAGCCGCTCCAGGGCCTGGGATGGACCCAAAATACCCCAAAATCACCCCAAAAATATCCCAAAATCACCACAAAATCCACCCCCAAAAGTCACCCCAAAATATCCAGAAATCAGCCCAAAATCCACCCCCAAAATCACCCCAAAATCCCCCCGGTGCTGCTCCAGCCGGGCCACGCGGGCGGCGACGGCGCGGAGCCGCTCCAGGGCCTGGGATGGACCCAAAATACCCCAAAATCACCCCCAAAAATGCCCCCAAAAATCACCCCAAAATCACCCCAGAATATCCCAAAAATCACCCCAAAAGTACACCCAAAAGCATCCCAAAATATCTCAAAATCACCCCAAAAGTACACCCAAAATCATCCCAAAATATCCCAAAATCACCACAAAATCACCCCCAAAAATCACCTGAAAATACCCCCCAAAATCACCACAAAAATCCCCCTAAAAATCCCCCCAAAAATCACCCCAAAATATCCCAAAATCCCCCCCAAAATCCACCCCCAAAATACCCCAAAGTAACCCCAAAATCCACCCCCAAAATCACCCCAAAATATCCCAAAATAACCCCAAAATCCACCCCCAAAATCACCCCAAAATAACCCCCAAATATCCCAAAATCACCCCAAAAATCCCCCAAAAATCACCCCAAAATACCCCAAAATCACCCCAAAATTCCCCCGGTGCTGCTCCAGCCGGGCCATGCGGGCGGCGACGGCGCGGAGCCGCTCCAGGGCCTGGGATGGACCCAAAATATCCCAAAAATCACCCCAAAAATCACCCCCAAAACCCCAAAATATCCAGAAATCACCCCAAAATCCACCCCAAAATCACCCCCAAAATCCCCCTAAAAATCACCCCAAAATATCCCAAAATAACCCCAAAATCCACCCCCAAAATTCACCCCAAAATCCCCCCAGTGCTGCTCCAGCCGGGCCACGCGGGCGGCGACGGCGCGGAGCCGCTCCAGGGCCTGGGATCGACCCAAAATATCCCAAAATCAATACAAAAATCACCCCAAAATATCCCAAAATCACCCCAAAAATACACCCAGAGAACCCCAAAATCCCCCCGCTGCTGCTCCAGCCGGGCCACGCGGGCGGCGACGGCGCGGAGCCGCTCCAGGGCCTGGGATGGACCCAAAATATCCCAAAAATCACCCCAAAATCACCCCAAAATATCCCAAAATCACCCCAAAAATCATCCCAAAAATCACCCCAAAATATCCCAAAATCACCCCAAAATATCCCAAAATCACCCCAAAAATACACCCAAAATCACCCCAAAATATCCCAAAATCACCCCAAAAATCACCACAAAATCACCCCAAAAATCACCCCAAAATATCCCAAAATAACCCCAAAATCCACCCCCAAAAATCACCCCAAAATATCCCAAAATCACCCCAAAATCACCCCAAAAATCACCCCAAAATATCCCAAAATCACCCCAAAACCCACCCCAAAAAATCACCCGAATATACCCCCCAAAATGTCAAAATGTCCCCCCAAAATCACAAAATGTCCCCCAAAAATCACCCCAAAAATCCCAAAATCACCCCAAAATATCCCAAAATCACCACAAAATCACCCCCAAAAATCACCCGAAAATAATCCCCAAAATCACCCCCAAAAATCACCCCAAAATATCCCAAAATCACCCCAAAAATCCACCCCAAAATACCCCAAAATCACCCCAAAAATCCCCCCAAAATATCCCAAAATCACCACAAAACCCACCCCAAAATCACCCCAAAATCACCCGAAAATATCCCAAAATCACCCCAAAAATACACCCAGAGACCCCCAAAATCCCCCCGATGCTGCTCCAGCCGGGCCATGGGGGCGGCGACGGCGCGGAGCCGCTCCAGGGCCTGGGGAAATGCACCCAGAAACCCCCAAAATTCCCCCTACAAATCACCCCCAAATATCCCAAAAGCACCAAAAAATACCCCCAAAAATCACCCCAAAATATCCCAAAATAATCCCAAAATCACCCCAAAAATACACCCAGAAACCCCCAAAATAACCCCAAAATCCACCCCCAAAATCACCCCAAAAATACACCCAAAAATCCCCCTAAAAATCACCACAAAATCATCACAAAATACCCCCCAAAATCATCACAAAATGTCCCCCAAAAATCACCCCAAAATATAAAAATCACCCCAAAATACCCCCAAAATCTCCCAAAATAACCCCAAAATCACCCCAAAATAACCCCAAAATCACCCCAAAAATTCACCTAGAAACCCCCAAAATCACCCCAAAATCACCCCCAAAAATCACCCCAAAATATCCCAAAATCACTCCAAAAATACACCCAAAATCACCCCAAAATATCCCAAAATCACCCCAAAAATACACCCAAAATCACCCCAAAATATCCCAAAATAACCCCAAAAATCACCCCAAAATCACCACAAAATACCCCCCAAAATCACCCCAAAATACCCCAAAAATCACCCCAAAATATCCCAAAATCACCCCAAAAATACACCCAAAATCACCCCAAAATATCCCAAAATAACCCCAAAATCACCC
Source organism: Zonotrichia leucophrys gambelii (assembly GCF_028769735.1). Lineage (NCBI taxonomy): Eukaryota > Metazoa > Chordata > Aves > Passeriformes > Passerellidae > Zonotrichia > Zonotrichia leucophrys. The sequence goes on along the minus strand of NW_026992490.1, from coordinate 48,141 downwards.
CAAAAATACACCCAGAAACCCCCAAAATCACCCCAAAATATCCCAAAATCACTCCAACACCCACCCCCAAGTGCCCCCGACCCCTCGGTGGGGGTCTCACCTGAGTGAGGGCGGGGCTGAGCCCCTCGGGCAGGGGCTCCCCGCGGCCGGGGGTCACCAGGCAGGAGAGCAGCGCCACGCTCTCCTCGGGCCGCAGCGGCGCCAGCACATTGCCCAGCAGCAGCTCGGTGAGCACCAACTGCTCCGTGCTCAGCAGCGCCGCCACGCGGCCGCCCAGCGCCACTGCGCCCCCCGACACGTAACCCAGCTCCGACAGCACCTGGGGGGTGACACAGGGGGGTTTGGGGGATTTTTGGGGGGATTTTGGGGTATTTTGGGGGTATTTTTGCGGTGTTTTTGGGGAAATTTTAGGGGAATTTTTGGGAAATTTTGGGGTATTTTTTTGGTATTTTTAGTGTGTTTTTAGGGGTATTATTGGGGTGATTTTGGGGTATTTTGGGGGTATTTTTTGAGTAATTTTTGGGGTATTTTTGGTGTGGTTTTGGGGGTGTTTTGGGGGGATTTTTGGGGGTATTTTTTTGGTATTATTGGGGTGATTTTGGGGTATTTTTGTGGTGATTTTGGGGTGATTTTTGGGAGTTTTTGGGGGGTATTTTGGAGGATTTTGGGAGCATTTTTGGGTGTATTTTACAGGATTTTGGGGTGATTTTGGTGGTGTTTTTGGGGTAATTTTGGGGGTATTTTGGGGGTATTTTTGGAGTGCTTTTGGGGGTGGTTTTGGGTTATTTTTGGGATATTTTGGGGTGTGTTTTTGGGGTGATTTTTTTTTTGCCCAGCAGCAGCTCGGTGAGCACCAACTGCTCCGTGCTCAGCAGCGCCGCCACGCGGCCGCCCAGCGCCACTGCGCCCCCCGACACGTAACCCAGCTCCGACAGCACCTGGGGGGATTTTTGGGGAAATTTTTTGGTATTTTTAGTGTGGTTTTGGGGGTATTTTTGCGGTGTTTTTGGGGTGATTTTAGGGTATTTTGGGGGTATTTTTTGGTATTTTTAGTGTGGTTTTGGGGTGATTTTGGGGGTATTTTTTTGGTATTTTTAGTGTGGTTTTGGGGTAATTTTGGGGTATTTTTGGGGTGTTTTAGGGGTATTTTTTTGGTATTTTTAGTGTGGTATTGGGGGTATTATTGGGGTGATTTGGGGGTATTTTTTTGGTATTTTTAGTGTGGTTTTGGGGTGGTTTTGGGGGTATTATTGGGGTGATTTTGGGGTATTTTTGCTGTGTTTTTGAGGTGATTTTGAGGTATTTTTAGTGTGGTTCTGGGGTAATTTTGGGGGTTTTTTGGGGTATTTTTGGGAAATTTTGGGGGTATTTTTTTGGTATTTTTAGTGTGGTTTTGGGGGTATTATTGGAGTGGTTTTGGGGTATTTTTGAGGTATTTTGTGGGTATTTTGGGGGTGGTTTTGGGGTAATTTTTGGGGTATTTTGGGGGTGTTTTTGGGGTGATTTTTAGGGGTATTTGGGGGGAATTTTCTGGGTGATTTTGGTGGTATTTTTTGGGGTGATTTTGTGTTATTTTGGTGGTATTTTTGGGGTGGTTTTGGGATATTTTGGGGTGATTTTTTTTTGCCCAGCAGCAGCTCGGTGAGCACCAACTGCTCCGTGCTCAGCAGCGCCGCCACGCGGCCGCCCAGCGCCACTGCGCCCCCCGACACGGAACCCAGCTCCGACAGCACCTGGGGGGGGACACGGGGAATTTTGGGGTGATTTTGTGGTGATTTTGGGGGGATTTTTGTGGTATTTTGGGGGTATTTTTGAGTGGTTTTGGGGTGGTTTTGGGGTATTTTTGCGGTGTTTTTGGGGAAATTTTAGGGGAATTTTTGGGAAATTTTGGGGTATTTTTTTGGTATTTTTAGTGTGGTTTTGGGGTGGTTTTGGGGGTATTTTTGCAGTGTTTTTGGGGGAATTTTTGGGAAAATTTGGGGTATTTTTTTGGTATTTTTAGTGTGGTTTTGGGGTAATTTTGGGGTATTTTTGGGGTGTTTTAGGGGTATTTTTTTGGTATTTTTAGTGTGGTTTTGGGGGTATTATTGGGGTGATTTGGGGGTATTTTTGGGGTGATTTTAGGGTATTTTTGGGGTATTTTTTGAGTAATTTTTGGGGTATTTTTGGGGTGTTTTTAGGGGTGATTTTGGGGTGATTTTTAGGGGTATTTGGGGGGAATTTTCTGGGTAATTTTGGGGGTATTTTGGAGGATTTTGGGGTGATTTTGGTGGTGTTTTTGGGGAAATTTTAGGGGAATTTTTGGGAAATTTTGGGGTATTTTTTTGGTATTTTTAGTGTGGTTTTGGGGGTATTATTGGAGTGATTTGGGGGTATTTTTGCCGTGTTTTTGGGGTGATTTTAGGGTATTTTGGGTGTTTTTAGGGGTGATTTTTAGGGGTATTTGGGGGAATTTTTCTGGGTAATTTTGGGGGTATTTTGGAGGATTTTGGGGTGATTTTGGTGGTGTTTTTGGGGAAATTTTAGGGGAATTTTTGGGAAATTAAGGGGTATTTTTTTGGTATTTTTAATGTGGTTTTGGGGTGCTTTTGGGGGTATTATTGGAGTGGTTTTGGGGTGATTTTGGGGTGTTTTGGGGCCCACCTCGAGGCGCTGGTGGTACTCGGGCAGCAGCAGCAGGGACTGGTCCGACAGCTGGAACTGCAGCTCCTCCAGCTGCTCCAGCAGCTCCTGCCTGGCCGCGTACTGGGAGTACTGGGAGGGGATGGGGAGCGGGGTCAGGGGGTGCCTGAACCCCAAAAACACCCCAAAAATCCCCCCAAAATCCTCCCAAAAATCCTCTCCAAAAAAACGCCAAAATCCCCCCAAAAATCCCTTCTAAAAATTCCCCAAAATCCCCTCCAAAAATTCCAAAAATCCCCTCAAAAAATCCCCAAAAATCCCCAAAATCCCCTCAGAAAATCCCCAAAATCCCCCGAAAAATCCCTCAAAACCCCCCCAAAAACCCCTCAAAATCCCCTCTAAAAATCCCCCAAAATCCCCTCTAAAAATCCCCAAAATCCCATCCAAAAATCCCCAAAATCCCACCCAAAAATCCCCCAAAATCCCTCCAAAAATCCCCAAAATCCCCCCACAAATCCCTCAAAACACCCTCCAAAAATCCCCTCTCAAAATCCCCAAAATCCCCAAAAAAATCCCCAAAATCCCCCCCAAAACCCCAAAATCCCTCCAAAAATCCCCCAAAATACCCTCCAAAAATCCCCCAAAATCACCCCAAAAATCCCCAAAATCCCCTCCAAAAATCCCCAAAATTCCCTCCAAAAATCCCCCAAAATCCTCCAAAAAATGCCCAAATCCCCCACAAATCCCTCAAAACCCCTCCAAAAATCCCCCCAAATCCCCTCTAAAATTTCCCCAAAACCCCCCCCAAAAGACCCCAAAATTCCCCCAAAACCCCCAAATTTTGTACCTGCTGTGGGAATCGGGGGCTCCTGATGCACCTGAAGCCCCCCAGGGCCGCCCCAGCCCCTGAGCTCCCCCAAAACCCCCCAAAAAACCCCAAAAAAACCCCAAAAAAACCCCAAAAAAACCCCAAAAAAACCCCAAAAAACCCCAAAAAAACCCCAAAATTCCCCCAAAACCCCCAAATTTTGTACCTGCTGTGGGAATCGGGGGCTCCTGACGCACCTGAAGCCCCCCAGGGCCGCCCCCAGCCCCCTGAGCTCTCCCCAAAATCCCCCAAAACCCCTGAAAACCCCCCCAAAACCCCCCAAAACCCCTCAAAAAAACCCCAAAACCCCCCCAAAAATAAAACCAAAATTCCCCAAAACCCCCCTGGGACCCCCCAAATTTTACCTGCTGGGGGAATCGGGGGCTCCTGACGCACCTGAAGCCCCCCAAAACCTCCCCAAAACCCTGAAAACCCCCCAAAACCCCCCCAAAACCCTCAAAAAACCCCCAAAATCCCCTCAAAACCCACTCAAAAAAACCCCAAAATTCCCCCCAAAAAAACCCAAAATTTCCCCAAATCCCCACAAAACCCCCCAAAACCCCTCTGAGACCCCCAAATTTTGTACCTGCTGTGGGAATCAGGGGCTCCTGACGCACCTGAAGCCCCCCAAAACCCCCCCCAAACCCCTGAAAACCACCCCAAAAAACCCCCCAAAACCCCCTCAAAAAAACCCCAAAAAACCTCCAAAACCCCTCAAAAAAACCCCAAAAAACCCCAAAAAAACCCCAAAATTCCCCAAAAATACCCCAAATTTTGTACCTGCTGAGGGAATCGGGGGCTCCTGACGCACCTGAAGCCCCCAGGGCCACCCCAAGCCCCTGAGCTCCCCCAAAACCCCCCCAAAAACCCCCCAAAAAACCCCAAAAAACCCCCAAAAAACCCCAAAAAAACCCCAAAATTTCCCCAAAACCCCCAAATTTTGTACCTGCTGAGGGAATCGGGGGCTCCTGACGCACCTGAAGCCCCCCAGGGCCGCCCCCAGCCCCCGGATTTCGGCCGCCGCCGCCGCCGCCTCGGGGTCGCGCCCGGGGGGGACCCCAAAAGCTTCGAGCAGGGGGAGCCCCCCCCCATCCCGGGCCGAGACCCCCGCGAGCCGGGAGAGCTCCTGGAGGGCGGCCGAGAGACCCCCGCCCACAGGGGGGGACCTGGGGGGGGAAAATGGGGGGTGGGACCCCCAAAATTCACACCTGGGACCCCAAAATCCTGACCCCAAAAATCCATGGGGGGACCCCAAAATAGAGACCCCCAGGACCCCAAAATCCAGACCTCGGACCCCAAAATTCATGGGGGGACCCCAAAATCCTGACCCCAAAATTCACACCTGGGACCCAAAAATCCTGAGCCCAAAATTCACCCAAAAATCCTGACCCCAAAATCCATGGGGAGATCCCAATATAGAGACCCCCAGGACCCCAAAATCCAGACCTGGGACCCCCAAAATTCATGGGGGGACCCCAAAATCCTGACCCCAAAATTCACACCTGGGACCCAAAAATCCTGACCCCAAAATTCACACCTGGGACCCCAAAATCCTGACCCCAAAAATCCAGGATGACCCCAAAATCCTGACCCCAAAATTCACACCTGGGACCCCAAAATAGAGACCCCCCAGGACCCCAATAACCTGGGGGTGGGACCCCCAAAACTCATGGGGGGACCCCAAAATCCTGACCCCAAAATTCATGGGGGGACCCCAAAATCCATGGGGAGATCCCAATATAGAGACCCCCGCCCACAGGGGGGGACCTGGGGGGGAAAATGGGGGGTGGGACCCCCAAAATTCATGGGGGGACCCCAAAATCCTGACCCCAAAATTCCATGGGGGGACCCTAAAATACAGACCCCCATGAGTTGGGAGAGCTCCTGGAGGGCGGCCGAGAGACCCCCGCCCACAGGGGGGGACCTATGGGGGGGAAAATGGGGGGTGGGACCCCCAAAATTCATGGGGGGACCCCAAAATCCTGACCCCAAAATCCATGGGGGGACCCCAAAATCCTGACCCCAAAAATCCATGGGGAGATCCCAATATAGAGACCCCCGCCCACAGGGGGGAACCTGCGGGGGAAATGGGGGGTGGGACCCCCAAAATTCATGGAGAAATCCCAAAATCTATGGGGAGATCCCAATATAGAGACCCCCGCCCACAGGGGGGGACCTGGGGGGGAAAATGGGGGGTGGGACCCCCAAAATTCATGGGGGGACCCCAAAATCCTGACCCCAAAATTCATGGGGGGACCCCAAAATAGAGACCCCCAGGACCCCAAAAATCCATGGGGGGACCCCAAAATCCATGGGGAGATCCCAAAATAGAGACCCCCACCCACAGGGGGGACATGGTGGGACCCCCACAATTCATGGGGGGACCCCAAAATCCAGACCCCCAAAATCCATGGGGGGACCCCAAAGTTGTGACCCCCCCCAGGACCCCCAAAATCCCCTCAGGACCCCCCAAAAATCCCCCCAAATTCCCCCCAAAAACCCTCAAAGACCCCCCCAAAACCCCCCAGGACCCCCAAAATTCCCCTCAGGACCCCCCAAAATCCCCCCCAGGGATCCCCCAAAATCCCCTCAGGACCCCCCCAAACCCCCCCAGGACCCCCCAAATCCCCCTCAGGACCCCCCAAAATCCCCCAGGACCCCCCAAAATCCCCCCAGGACCCCCCAAAATCCCCCCCAGGACCCCCCAAATCCCCCCAGGGATCCCCCAAAATCCCCTCAGGACTCCCCAAAATCCCCCCAGGACCCCCCAAAATCCCCCAGCCCCCCCGTACCGGGGTCGGGGTCCCCTGGGGGGGCGCAGCTCCTGCAGCAGAATTTCGGGGTTCACCCTGAGGGTCTTGGCCGTGACCCCCACGATGTCCTCGGGGCGCAGCTGCTCCAGGCAGGGCCCGGGGGGGCCTGGGGGGACCCCAAAATCTTCAGGGACCCCCCCAAAAACCAAAGGGACCCCAAAACCTTCAGAGACCCCCAAATACCAAAGGGACCCCCCAAAAATGGACCCAGGGACCCCCAAAATCTTCAGGGACCCCCCCAAAATGGGACCCAGGGACCCCAAAACCTTCAGGGACCCCAAAAACCAAAGGGACCCCCCTGAAAACATCCCAGGGACCCCCCAAAAATGGGACCGCAAAATCTTCAGGGACCCCCAAAACCTTCAGGGACCCCCCTCAAAAACCAAAGGGAACCCAAAAAAAATGGACCCAGGGACCCCAAAATATTCAGGGACCACCCCCAAAAATGGGACCCAGGGACCCCCAAAATCTTCAGGGACCCCCCAAAAATGGACCCAGGGACCCCAAAACATTCAGGGACCCCCCCCAAAAATGGGACCCAGGGACCCCAAAACCTTCAGGGACCCCCCCAAAAACCAAAGGGACCCCCCAAAAACACCCCAGGGACCCCAAAAAAATGGACCCAGGGACCCCAAAACCTTCAGGGACCCCCCCAAAAACAAAGGGACCCCCCAAAACTGACCCAGGGACCCCCAAAAAGGGACCCAGGGACCCCCCCAAAAACCGATGGGAGGAACCCCAGGGACCCCAAAATGGACCCAGGAATTTGGGGAACCCCAAATCCCATTTAAGGACCCCAAAATGGACCCAGGGACCCCCAAATCTCTCAGGATCTCCCCCAAAAGTGACCCAGGAATTTGGGGACCCCCCCAAATCCCCTTTAAGGGCCCCCAAAACCCCCCCAAAACAGACTCAGGACCCCCAAAACCCCCCCAAAATGGACTCAGGAGCCCCCCAAAATCCCCTCAAACCCCCCAAAATCCCCCCTGGAGACCCCAAAACCTCCAGAGACCCCCTCAAATCCCCCCAAATTCCACCCTGGGGATCCCCAAATCTCTCAGGATCCCCCCAAAAGTGACCCAGGAATTTGGGGACCCCCCCAAAATCCCCTTTAAGGACCTCAAAACCCCCCAAAACCCCCTCAGACCCCCCCAAAATCCACCCTGGGGACCCCCCAAACTTCTCAGGATCCCCCCAAAAGTGACCCAGGAATTTGGGGACCCCCCTAAATCCCCTTTAAGGACCCCCAAAACCCCCCCAAAACCCCCTCAAACCCCCCCAAAATCCCCCCTGGAGACCCCCAAACCCCTCCAGAACCCCCCAAATTCGGGGTCCCCCCCCCATTTTTTGGGGTGCAGACCCTCGGGCAGGAAGAGGCGGCTGAGCAGCAGCTCCTCGGGGTAGGGCACGTCCTGGGGGGGCTCCGGGGGGGCTCCCCCATTTTCGGGGGGCTTCTCGCTGAGCACCAGCGTGGTGAAGGTGCGGCCCGAGCCCCCCGAGCTCACCTGCGAGGGAATTTGGGGGAAATTTGGGGGAATTTGGGGGAATTTGGGGGAAATTTGGGGAAATTTGAAGGAATTTGGGGGTTTTTGGGGGGAGTTTTGGGGGTGTTTGAGGGGGTGGTTTTGGGGGTGTTTTGGGGTTATTTTGGGGTATTTTTGGGGTGTTTTAGGGCTATTTTTTGGGTATTTTTAGGGTATTTTTGGGATATATTTTGGGGTATTTTTAGGGTATTTTTGGGATATATTTTGGGGTTATTTTGGGGTATTTTTTGATGTTTTTGGGATATATTTTGGGGTATTTTTGGGGTTATTTTGGGGTATTTTGATGTTTTTGGGATATATTTTGGGGTATTTTTGGGATATATTTTGGGGTTATTTTGGGGATATTTTTGGGATGTATTTTTTTGATGTTTTTGGGATATATTTTGGGGTATTTTTGGGGTATTTTTGGGGTGTTTTTGGGGCTATTTTTGGGGTATTTTTAGGGTATTTTTAGGGTATTTTTGGGATATATTTTGGGGTATTTTTGGGGCTATTTTTGGGGTATTTTTGGGATATATTTTGGGGTTATTTTGGGGTATTTTTTTGATGGTTTTGGGATATATTTTGGGGTTATTTTGGGGTATTTTTTGGGTGTTTTTGGGGTTATTTTGGGGTATTTTTTGATGTTTTTGGGATATATTTTGGGGTTATTTTGGGGTATTTTTGGGTGTTTTTGGGGTATTTTTGGGGTATTTTTAGGGTATTTTTGGGATATATTTTGGGGTTATTTTGGGGTGTTTTTGGGGTTATTTTGGGGGATTTTTGGGGTGTTTTTGGGGTAATTTTGGGGTATTTCTGGGATGTATTTTGGGGTTATTTTGGTGTATTTTTGCAGTATTTTTGGGATATATTTTGGGGTTTTTTTGGGGTGTTTTGGGGGGCAGTTTTAGGGTATTTTTGGGGTATTTTTTTATGTTTTTGGGGTGTTTTTGGGGCGTACCTGCAGCACCAGCCCCAGCGCGTTGCGGTGTTTCGGGGTGGGTTTGGGGGGTTATTTTGGGGTATTTTTGGGGCTATTTTTGGGGTGTTTTTGGGATGTATTTTGGGGTATTTTTGGGGATATATTTTGGGGTTATTTTGGGGTATTTTTGGGGTGTTTTTGGGGTGTTTTTGGGGCTATTTTTAGGGTATTTTTGGGATATATTTTGGGGTATTTTTGGGGTTATTTTGGGGTATTTTTGCGGTATTTTTAGGGTATTTTTGGGATATATTTTGGGGTGTTTTTGGGGTATTTTTGGGATGTATTTTGGGGTGTTTTTTTGGATATTTTTGGGGTCCACCTGCAGCACCAGCCCCAGCGTGTTGCGGTGTTTCGGGGTGGGTTTGGGGGGTTATTTTGGGGTATTTTTGGGGCTATTTTTGTGGCGTTTTTGGTGTATTTTTGGGGTATTTTTAGGGAATTTTTGGGATATTTTTTGGGGTTATTTTGGGGTGGTTTGGGGGTATTTTTGGGGTATTTTTAGGGTGTTTTTGGGGTATTTTTAGGGAATTTTTGGGATATATTTTGGGGTTATTTTGGGGTATTTTTGGGGTGTTTTTGGGGTATTTTTGCGGTATTTTTAGGGTATTTTTGGGATATATTTTGGGGTATTTTTGGGGTGTATTTTGGGGTGTTTTTGGGGTATTTTTGGGGCTATTTTGGGATATATTTTGGTGTATTTTGGGATATATTTTGGTGTATTTTTGTGATGTTTTTGGGGTGGTTTTGGGGTGTTTTTGGGTGTTTTTGGGGTGTACCTGCAGCACAAGCCCCAGTGCATTTGGGTATTTCGGGGTGGGTTTGGGGGGTTATTTTGGGGTATTTTTGGGGCTATTTTTGGGGTTATTTTGGGTATTTTTGGGGTGTTTTGGGGGGCAGTTTTAGGGTATTTTTGGGGTATTTTTTTATGTTTTTGGGGCTATTTTTGGGGTATTTTTGGGGCATTTTTGGGATATATTTTGGGGTTATTTTGGGGCTATTTTTGGGGTGGTTTTGGGGCTATTTTTGGGGTATTTTTAGGGTATTTCTAGGGAAATTTTTGGGATATATTTTGGGGTTATATTGGGGTTATTTTTGGGGCTATTTTTGGGGTATTTTTGGGATATTTTTTGGGGTATTTTTGGGATATATTTTGGGGTATTTTTAGGGTATTTTTGGGATTTATTTTGGGTGGGTTTGGGGGTTATTTTGGGGTATTTTTGGGGCTATTTTGGGATATATTTTGGTGTATTTTTGGGGTGTTTTTGGGGTGTTTTTGGGGCGTACCTGCAGCACCAGCCCCAGCGCGTTGCGGTGTTTCGGGGTGCTCACCACCACCACCCGGCCCGGTGTCAGCACTCGCTGCCCCCCCGGCTGCGCCAGGCACCGCTGCGGACCCCAGACCCAATTATGGGACCCCCAAAGGGACCCCAGAGACCCCCCAGAGCCCCCATTGTCCCCAATGTGTCCCCATTGTCCCCAATATCCCCATTGTCCCCAATGTCCCCGCTGTCCCCAATGTCTCCATTGTCCCCAGTGTGTCCCCATTGTCCCCAGTGTCCCCAATGTGTCCCCAATGTCCCCAATGTCCCCAATGTGTCTCCAACACCCCCATTGTCCCCAATGTCCCCATTGTCCCCACTGTCCCCATTGTCCCCAATGTCCCCAATGTCCCCTATGTCCCCATTGTCCCCATTGTCCCCAATGTGTCCCCATTGTCCCCAATGTCCCCTCTGTCCCCAGTGTGTCCCCATTGTCCCCAGTGTGTCCCCAATGTCCCCAATATCCCCACTGTCCCCAATGTCCCCAGTGTCCCCAAATCCCCCAATGTCCCCAGTGTGTCCCCAACGCCCCCAATGTCCCCATCGTCCCCACTGTCCCCAATGTCCCCAATGTCCCCATTGTCCCCAATGTCCCCCATTGTCCCCAGTGTGTCCCCATTGTCCCCAATATCCCCATTGTCCCCATTGTCCCCAATGTCCCCAGTGCCCCCAATGTCCCCACTGTCCCCAACACCCCCAATGTCCCCAATGTCCCCAATGTCCCCATTGTCCCCAATGTCCCCAACGCCCCCAATGTCCCCACTGTCCCCACTGTCCCCATTGTCCCCAATGTCCCCACTGTCCCCAATGTCCCCAGTGTCCCCAACACCCCCAATGTCCCCACTGTCCCCAAATCTCCCAATGTCCCCAACACCCCCAATGTCCCCACTGTCCCCAAAGTCCCCAATATCCCCATTGTCTCCAATGTCCCCAAATCCTCCAATGTCCCCAATGTCCCCAAATGTGTCCTCATTGTCCCCATTGTCCCCAATGTGTCCCCACTGTCCCCAATGTCCCCACTGTCCCCACTGTCCCCACTGTCCCCATTGTCCCCAGTGTGTCCCCATTGTCCCCATTGTCCCCAATGTCCCCAACACCCCCAATGTCCCCAATGTCCCCAATGTCCCCATTGTTCTCAGTGTCCCCAATGTCCCCAATGTCCCCCATTGTCCCCACTGTCCCCCAATGTCCCCTCCCTGTCCCAAATCCCCCCAATGTCCCCATTGTCCCCGTTGTCCCCATTGTCCCCACTGTCCCCAATGTCCCCAATGTCCCCATTGTCCCCAATGTCCCCATTTTCCCCAATGTCCCCATTTTCCCCAACACCCCCATTGTCCCCAATGTCCCCAATGTCCCCAAATCCCCAGTGTGTCCCCAGTGTCCCCAATGTCCCCTCCCTGTCCCAAATCCCCCAATGTCCCCATCGTCCCCAATGTCCCCATTGTCCCCAATGTACCCACGTATCCCCATTGTCCCCAGGTGTCCCCTTGTCCTCCCCAGTGTCCCCCCAATGTCCCCAATGTCCCCAATGTCCCCAGTGTCCCCAATGTGTCCCCAATGTCCCCAACACCCCAATGTCCCCACTGTCCCCATTGTCCCCACTGTCCCCACCTGTAGCACGGAGCGGGCTCGGCGCAGCGCCACCACGGCCCGGTAGTACTGGGGCAGGTCCCCGATGTCACCTCCGTTGTCACCTCCGTTGTCCCCAGGTGTCCCCTCGGGGTCCCCAAGTGCCGCCAGCGCCTCCCTGAGGGCGGCCACGCGCCGGGTCTGGGCCTGGGGGGACATTGGGGACATTGGGGACATTGGGGGACATTGGGGGGATTGGGGGACATTGGGGGCTTTGGGGGGATTGGGGGTGTTGGGGACATTGGGAACATTGGGGACATTGGGGGGATTGGGGACAATGGGGGGACATTGGGGGCTTTGGGAACATTGGGGACATTGGGGGGATTGGGGACAATGGGGGGACATTGGGGGCTTTGGGGCGTTGGGGGATTGGGGGATTTGGGGACATTGGGGACATTGGGGGTGTTGGGGGGACACTGGGGGCGTTGGGGGAACATTGGGGACAATGGGGGACATTGGGGGCTTTGGGGGCATTGGGGGGTGTTGGGGACAGTGGGGACAGTGGGGTGGTTGGGGGCAGTGGGGATATGGGGGTGGTTGGGGACATTGGGACAATGGGGACATTGGGGACATTGGGGGACACTGGGGGAGTTGGGGGGACATTGGGGACACATAGGGGACATTGGGGACATTGGGGGATTGGGGGACATTGGGGACATTGGGGTGTTGGAGACATTGGGGGACACAGCGGGACATGGGGGGACATTAGTGGGGGTGACAGGGCTCCCAGTTCATACTGGGGTGCTCCCAGTGCCCCCCAATCCATACTGGGACACTCCCAGTCCCTCCCAGTCCCTCCCAGTCCATCCCAGTCCCCCCCAATCCATCGAAGTCCATCCCAGTGCCCCCCAGTCCATCCCAGTGCCCCCCAATCCATCCCAGTCCATCCCAGTGCCCCCCAATCCCTCCCAGTCCATCCCAGTGCCCCCCAATCCATCCCAGTTTATCCCAGTCCATCCCAGTCCCTCCCAGTCCCCCCCAGTCCCTCCCAGTTTATCCCAGTCCATCCCAGTCCCTCCGAGTCCATCCCAGTCCCTCCCAGTATCCCCAGTATCCGGCCAAACTGGGACTCCCAGTGCCTCCCAGTCCATCCCAGTCCCTCCCAATCCATCCCAGTCCATCCCAGTGCCCACCAGTCCATCCCAGTTTGATCCCAGTCCATCCCAGTCCCTCCCAGTCCCCCCCAGTCCATCCCAGTCCATCCCACACCCACCGTGGCGTCGCGGCGCAGCGGGAACTCGGCGAAGCTGCGGCGCATGAGGGACCCCAGTCCCTCCCAGTCCATCCCAGTCCCTCCCAGTCCCTCCCAGTCCCTCCCAGTCCCTCCCAGTCCCTCCCAGTTTATCCCACACCCACCGTGGCGTCGCGGCGCAGCGGGAACTCGGCGAAGCTGCGGCGCATGAGGTCGTGGGGGCGCAGGGCGGGCGCGCGCAGCAGCAGCAGGATCATGGGGTACGTCAGGCGGAACCGCGACTGCAGCGGCGACGGGCGGCCCTGCCGGGGACACGGCGGGGACACGGCGGTGACACACAGTGACACGGCGGTGACACACGGGTGGGGACATGGCAGTGACACACAGGTGGGGAGACGCGGGTAGGGACACGGCGGTGACACACGGGGACACGGCGGTGACACACGGGTGGGGACATGGCAGTGACACACGAGTGGGGACATGCGGGGACATGGCAGTGACACACAGGTGGGGACACGGCGGTGACACACGGGTGGGGACACATGAGGACACGGCGGTGACATGGCGGTGACACAGTGTTGAACACACGTGGGTGGTGACATGGTGGTGACACATGGGTGGGGACACGCGGGGACATGGCAGGGACATGGCGGTGACACACGGGGACACAGCAGTGACATGGCGGTGACATGGCGGTGACATGGCGGTGACACGCAGGGACATGGTGTGGGGACACAGCGGTGACACATGAGTGGGGACACGCAGGGACACGCGGGGACATAGCGGTGACACACGGGCGGGGACACGGGGGGACATGGTGGGGACACACGAGTGGGGACACGCGGGGACAGGGCGGTGACACATGAGTGGGGACATGAGTGGGGACATGGCAGTGACACACGGGTGGGGACATGGCAGGGACATGGCAGTGACACACGGGCGGGGACACGTGGGGACATGGTGGGGACACACGAGTGGGGACACGGCAGGAACATGGCGGTGACACACAGGTGGGGACACGGCAGGGACATGGCAGTGACACAGGGTTGGTGACACACCAGTGACATGGCGGTGACACACAGGTGGGGACATGCAGGGACATGGCAGTGACACAGGGTTGGTGACACACCAGTGACATGGCGGTGACACACGGGTGGGGACACACGGGGACATGGCGGTGACACACGGGTGGGGACACGCGGGGACACGGCGGGGACATGGCGGTGACACACGAGTGGGGACATGAGTGGGGACATGGTGGGGACACACAGGTGGGGACACACGGGGACATGGCGGTGACACACGAGTGACGTGGGGACATGGTGGGGACACACGGATGGGGACATGGTGGTGACATGGCGGTGACACACGGGTGGGGACATGGTGGTGACATGGCAGTGACACACGGGTGGGGACATGCGGGGACACAGCGATGACACACGGGTGGGGACACGTGGGGACAAGTGGGGGCACGGCGGTGACACATGGGTGGGGACACGGTGGTGACATGGCGGTGACACACGAGTGGGGACATGGCAGTGACATGTGGGTGGGGACATGGCAGTGACATGTGGGTGGGGACATAGTGGCGACATGGTGTGGGGACACACAGGAACATGGTGTGGGGACACGGGTGGGGACACTGCAGGGACACACAGGCGGGGGACACGTTGGGACATGGTGGGGACACACGAGTGGGGACATGCGGGGACATGGCAGGGACATGGCGGTGACACATGGGTGGGGACACGTGGGGACACGTTGGGACATGGTGGGGACACACGGGTGGGGACACGGTGGTGACACACGGGTGGGGACACGGCGGTGACACACGAGTGGGGACATGCGGGGACACGGCGGTGACACACGGGTGGGGACACGGCAGGGACATGGCGGTGACACACGGTGGTGACATGGCGGTGACACGGTTTGGGGACACGTGGGGACATGGCGGTGACACACGGTTGGGGACACACCAGTGACATGGCAGTGACACAGGGTTGGGGACACACCAGTGACATGGCAGTGACACAGGGTTGGGGACACACCAGTGACACGGCGGTCACTCACCAGCATCATGCGGTGCAGGTCGGACAGCTCGGGCACCGGGCCCTTGCAGAGGATGATGACGGTGCCGGTGGCGTCCAGCCCGCGGCGCCCGGCTCGCCCCGACATCTGCGTGTACTCGCCTGGGGACACAAAGGGACAAAGGTGACACAGGGCCCTGAACCACTGCAAGGTGATTTTCTTGTTTTCTCCTCATAAAAACTACTGGTTTTACCCTCGTGTTTGCCGCCATTTTCCCCTCATGTTTTCCCGCCATTTTCCCCTCACGTTTTCCCACCATTTTCCCCTCACATCTTCCTGCCCGTTTCCCCTCACGTTTTCCCACTCTTTTCCCTTCACATTTTCTTACCCTTTTCCTCTCACGTTTTCCCGCCATTTTCCCCTCACATTTCTCACCATTTTCCCCTCATATTTCTCACCATTTTCCCCTCATGTTTTCCCACCATTTTCCCCTCATGTTTTCCCGCCCTTTTCCCCTCACGTTTTCCTGCCCTTTTCCCCTCACGTTTTCCCGCCATTTTCCCCTCACGTTTCTCACCATTTTCCCCTCACATTTTCCTGCCATTTTGCCCTCATGTTTTCCCACAATTTTCCCCTCACATTTTCCTACCCTTTCCCCCTCACGTTTTCTGCCCTTTTCCCCTCACCTTTCCCACTTTTTCCCCTCACATTTCCTGCTCTTTTCCCCTCACATTTCCTGCTATTTTTCCCCTCACGTTTCTTGCCATTTTCCCCTCACATATCTCGTCACTTTCCCCTCACATTTCTCATCATTTTCCCCTCACATCTCCCACCCTTTCTCCCCTCACCTGGAGGAACACAAAGGCACAAAGGTGACACAAGGCCCTGAACCGCTGCAAGGTGATTTTCTTGTTTTCTCCTCATAAAAACTACTGGTTTTACCCTCGTGTTTGCCGCCATTTTCCCCTCACGTTTCTCACCATTTTCCCCTCACGTTTTCCCACCATTTTCCCCTCACGTTTTCCCACCATTTTCCCCTCACGTTTTCCCGCCCTTTTCCCCTCACGTTTTCCCACCATTTTCCCCTCACATTTCTCACCATTTTCCCCTCACGTTTTCCCACCATTTTCCCCTCACATTTTCCTACCCTTTTCCCCTCACGTTTTCTGCCCATTTCCCCTCACCTTTCCCACTTTTTCCCCTCACTTTTCCTGCTATTTCCCCCCTCGCGTTTCTCACCATTTTCCCCTCATGTTTCCCACCCTTTCCTCCTCACATTTCCCACCACAATTACATCTCTATTCCTTTCATTCCCCTCAAATTTCTTCTCCCACATTTCCACCTTCTCTCAACCCCATTTCCCCCATTTTCTCTCACCTTTCCCACCCTTTTTCCTTTACATTTTTCACCCCTTTTCCACCCCATTGCCGCCATTTCCCCTACTTTTTCTCTCACCTTTCCCACCCTTTTTCCTTTATATTTTTCACCCCTTTTCCACCCCATTTCCCCTATTTTTTCCCTCAACTTTCCCACTCCTTTTCCTTGACATTTTTCACCCCTTTTGCACCCACAGAGGACACGACACCAAACCCCAAACGTGGCCCCACACCTGGCAGGAGGTCACGGAAGCTGCTCCCGTCGTGTTTGCGGATGGAGTCGAACACCACGGTCCGCGCCGGCATGTTCACCCCCATGGCGAACGTCTCGGTGGCAAACAGCACCTGGGGCAGGTGTGGGGCAGGTTTGGGGCAGTTTGGGGCAGGTTTTGGGGCAGATTTGGGGCAGGTTTGGGACAGGTTTGGGGCAGGTTTGGGACAGGTTATGGGGCAGGTTTGGGCAGGTATAGGGCAGATTTTGGGGCAGATCTGTCCAGGTTTGGGGAAGGTTTTTGGGGCAGGTTTTTGGGGTAAATTTGAGGCAGGTTTGGGGTAGGTTACGGGGCAGGTTTGGAGCAGGTATGGGGCAGGTTTGGGACAGGTATGGGGCAAGTTTTTGGGACAGGTTTGTACAGGTTTGGGGCAGGTATGGGGTAGGTTATGGGACAGGTTGGGGGCAGTTTGGGGCAGGTTTGGAAGAGGTTTGGGGCAGGTTTTTGGGGTAGATTTGGGCAGGTTTGGGGCAGGTTTGGGGCAGGTTATGGGGCAGGTATAGGGCAGATTTTGGGGCAGGTTTGTCCAGGTTTGGGGCAGGTATAGGGCAGATTTTGGGGCAGGTTTGGGACAGGTTTGGGGCAGGTTATGGGACAGGTTTGGGGCAGGTTTTTGGGGCAGGTTATGGGGCAGGTTTGGGGCAGGTTTGGGGCAGGTTTGGGGCAGGTATGGGGCAAGTTTTTGGGACAGGTTTGGGGCAGGTTATGGGGCAGGTTTGGGGCAGGTTTGGGGCAGGTTTTTGGGGTAGATTTGGGGCAGGTTTTTGGGGCAGGTTATGGGGCAGGTATGGGGCAGGTTTGGGACAGGTTTGGGGCAGGTTATGGGGCAGGTATGGGGCAGGTTTTTGGGACAGGTTTGGGGCAGTTTGGGGCAGGTTTTTGGGGTAGATTTGAGGCAGGTTATAGGGCAGGTTTGGGACAGGTATGGGGCAGGTATGGGGCAGGTTATGGGGCAGGTTTGGGGCAGGTTATGGGGCAGGTTTGGGGCAGGTTATGGGGCAGGTTTGGGGCAGATTTGGGGCAGGTTTTTGGGGCAGGTTTGGGGCAGGTTATGGGGCAGGTTTGGGGCAGGTTTGGGGCAGGTTATGGGGCAGGTTTGTACAGGTTTGGGGAAGGTTTTTGGGGCAGATTTGTCCAGGTTTGGGGCAGGTATAGGGCAGATTTTGGGGCAGATTTGTACAGGTTTGGGGAAGGCTTTTGGGGCAGATTTGTCCAGGTTTGGGGAAGGTTTTTGGGGCAGATCTGTCCAGGTTTGGGGAAGGTTTTTCAGGCAGGTACAGGACAAGTTTTAGGGCAGATTTGTCCAGGTTTGGGGAAGGTTTTTGGGGCAGATTTGTCCAGGTTTGGGGAAGGTTTTTGGGGCAGATTTTTGGCACAACCTGTGGGGCTGCAGCACCTGTCCCCACACACCTTGACCAGCCCCTGGCTGAAGAGCATCTCCACGATCTCCTTGAGCAGGGGCAGCACCCCGCCATGGTGGACGCCGATGCCGCGCTGCAGCAGGTCCGAGAGCTGCAGCACCTGGGGGAGCGGGAATGTGGAGAGAACATGGAGAGAACATGGGAAGAACATGGGGAGAACATGGAGAGAACATGGAGAGAACATGGAGGGAACATGGAGAGAACATGGAGAGAACATGGAGAGAACATGGAGAGAACATGGAGAGAATATGGAGAGAAAGTAGAGAGAATATAGAGAGAACATGGAGAGAACATGGAGGGAAAACATGGAGGGGGAACATGGAGGGAATATGGAGAGGGAAGACGGAAAGAACATGGAAGGGACGTGGAAATAACATGGAGGGAACAGGGAGGGAAATATGGAGAGAATATAGAGAGACCATGGAGGGAACATGGAGGAGAAATGTGGAGGGAAGATGGAAAGAACATGGAGGGGAACATGGAGAAAACATGGAGGGGACATGGAGAGGGAACATGGAGGGAACATGGAGAAAACATGGAGGGAATATGGAGAGGGAACATGGAGGGAACATGGAGAGAACATGGAGGGAATATGGAGAGGGAACATGGAGGGAACATGGAGAGGATGTGGAGGGAATATGGAGGGAACATGGAGGGGGAATGGAGGGGGAACATGGAGGGAACATGGAGAGAACATGGAGGGAATATGGAGAGGGAACATGGAGGGAACATGGAGAGAACATGGAGGGAATATGGAGAGGGAACATGGAGGGAACATGGAGAGGATGTGGAGGGAATATGGAGGGAACATGGAGGGAACATGGAGAGGATGTGGAGGGAATATGGAGGGAAGATGGAAAGAGTATGGAAGGAACATGGAGGGGAACATGGAGAGAACATGGGAAGAACATGGAGAGAATATAGAGAGAAAGTAGAGAGAACATAGAGAGAACATGGAGAGAACATGGAGGGAAAACATGGAGGGGGAACATGGAGGGAATATGGAGAGGGAAGATGGAAAGAACATGGAAGGAACGTGGAAATAACATGGAGGGAACGGGGAGGGAAATATGGAGAGAATATAGAGAGACCATGGAGGGAACATGGAGGAGAAATGTGGAGGGAACATGGAGAGAACATGGAGAGAACATGGGGAGAACATGGGGAGAACATGGAGAGAACATGGGGAGAACATGGGGAGAACATGGGGAGAACATGGAGGGAACATGGAGGGAACATGGAGGGAACATGGAGAGAACATGGAGGGAACATGGAGGGGGAACATGGAGGGAATATGGAGAGGGAAGATGGAAAGAACATGGAAGGAACGTGGAAATAACATGGAGGGAACAGGGAGGGAAATATGGAGAGAATATAGAGAGACCATGGAGGGAACATGGAGGAGAAATGTGAAGGGAAGATGGAAAGAATATGGAGGGGACATGGAGAGAACATGGAGAGAACATGGAGAGAACATGGAGAGAACATGGAGAGAACATGGAGAGAACATGGAGAGAACATGGAGGGAACATGGAGAGAACATGGAGGGGAACATGGAGAAAACATGGAGGGAATATGGAGGGAATATGGAGGGAATATGGAGGGAAGATGGAAAGAGTATGGAAGGAACATGGAGGGGAACATGGAGAGAACATGGAAAGAACATGGAGAGAATATAGAGAGAAAGTAGAGAGAATATAGAGAGAACATGGAGAGAACATGGAGGGAAAACATGGAGGGGGAACATGGAGGGAATATGGAGAGGGAAGACGGAAAGAACATGGAAGGAACATGGAAATAACATGGAGGGAACAGGGAGGGAAATATGGAGAGAATATAGAGAGACCATGGAGGGAACATGGAGGGGAACATGGAGGGAACATGGAGGAGAAATGTGGAGGGAAGATGGAAAGAACATGGAGGGAACATGGAGAAAACATGGAGGGAATATGGAGAGGGAACATGGAGGGAATATGGAGAGGGAACATGGAGGGAATATGGAGAGAACATGGAGGAATATGGAGAGAACATGGAGGGGGAATGGAGGGGGAACATGGAGAGAACATGGAGGGGGAATGGAGGGGGAACATGGAGGGAACATGGAGGGAATATGGAGAGGGAACATGGAGGAACATGGAGAGAACATGGAGGGGGAATGGAGGGGGAACATGGAGGGAACATGGAGTGAGGCTCCTCCACACCCTACAGAACCCCAACCTGAGAGGCAGCCATTACACCCACCTCCACATCCCAAAATCCCCGTTTTTCCCCCCAAAATCCCCATTTATCCCCCCAAAATCCCCATTTTTCCCCCCAAAACCCCTCACCTGCGGCAGGCGGCGGTTGGAGCCGCGCAGCCGGGCCAGGCAGCCATTACACCCAAATCCATGTCCCAAAACCCCCTTTTTTCCCCCCAAAATCCCCTTTTATCCCCCCAAAATCCCACCCTTTCCCCGTCATGTCTTCCTGCTCTTTTCCCCTCACATTTCTCACCATTTTCCCCTCACATCTTCCCACCATTTTCCCCTCACGTTTTCCTGCCCTTTTCCCCTCACATTTCTCACCATTTTCCCCTCACGTTTTCCCACCATTTTCCCCTCACGTTTTCCTGCCCTTTTCCCCTCACATTTCTCACCATTTTCCCCTCACATTTTCCCACCATTTTCCCCTCACATTTTCCCGCCCTTTTCCCCTCACGTTTTCCCACCCTTTTCCCCTCACGTTTTCCCACCATTTTCCCCTCACGTTTTCCCGCCCTTTTCCCCTCACATTTCTCACCATTTTCCCCTCATGTTTTCCTGCCCTTTCCCCCTCATATTTCTCACCATTTTCCCCTCACGTTTTCCCGCCATTTTCCCCTCACATTTCTCACCATTTTCCCCTCACGTTTTCCCACCATTTTCCCCTCACGTTTTCCCGCCCTTTTCCCCTCACGTTTTCCTGCCCTTTTCCCCTCACATTTCTCACCCTTTTCCCCTCACGTTTTCCCGCCCTTTTCCCCTCACATTTCTCACCATTTTCCCCTCACATTTCTCACCATTTTCCCCTCACGTTTTCCCGCCCTTTTCCCCCCTCACGTTTTCCCACCATTTTCCCCTCACGTTTTCCCACCATTTTCCCGCCTGCAGCAGGCAGCGGTCGGAGCCGCGCAGCCGGGCCAGGCAGCCATTACACCCAAATCCATGTCCCAAATCCCTGGTTTTCCCCCCAAAATCCCCATTTTTTTCCCAAAATCCCCATTTTTCCTCCCAAAACCCCCTCACCTGCGGCAGGCGGCGGTCGGAGCCGCGCAGCCGGGCCAGGCAGCGCGTCAGGAACTGCCGCACCTGGGCCTTCTCGGGGCCTCCGAGCAGATCCAGCGAGCCCAGAGCCGCGGCCTGGTCCTCGCAGCGGCCCCGCGAGAAGGTGAAGGTGACGGCCGGCAGCAGCTCCCGCTCCCGGAGCGTCTCCAGCAGGGACAGCCAGACCCCTCGCTCCTGATTTGGGGAGAAAATGGGAGAAATTGGGGTTACAGAGACCCCCGGACCCCGCTGTTCCTGCCCAGGGTAAGCAGGACCCCCAGAGAAGCCCCCAGACCCTCGGGACCCCATGAGGTGAAGGTGAGGGCCGGCAGCAGCTCCCGCTCCCGCAGCGTCTCCAGAAGGGACAGCCAGACCCCTCGCTCCTGATTTGGGGAGAAATTGGGGTTAGAGAGACCCTCAGAGAAGCCCCCAGACCCTCGGGACCCCCCACTCCTGATTTGGGGAGAAAATGGGAGAAATTGGGGTTAGAGAGACCCCCGGAGAAGCCCCAGACCCTCAGGACCTTCTGCTCCTGATGGGGGGAGAAATCTGGGTTAGAGAGACCCTCAGAGAAGCCCCCAGACCCTCAGGACCCCCCACTCCTGATTTGGGGAGAAAATGGGAGAAACTGGGGTTAGAGAGACCCTCAGAGAAGCCCCCAGACCCTCGGGATCCCCCATAGAAGAAGCCCCCAGACCCCCAGATCCCCTGTACCTGCCCAGCATTGGGGTCTCCCATAGAAGCCCCCAGACCCCCTGTACCTGCCCGGGGTTGGGGTCTCACAGAGAAGCCCCCAGACCCCCCATAACTGCCCGGGGTTGGGGTCTCACACAGAAGCCCCCAGACCCCACATAACTGCCCGGGGTTGGGGTCTCACAGAGCAGCCCCCAGACCCCCAGAGCAGCCCCCAGACCCCCATAGAAGCCCCCAGACCCCCGTACCTGCCCGGGGTTGGAGCCCCCCAGGGTGGGCTGCCGTGCCCCGAAGCTCTGGGCGTGTTTGCTGCTCTGCTCCTTCTTGGCCTCCACGGCTGCGTAGTACCTGGGGCACGTGTGGGGCAGATTTTTGGGGCAGATTCAGGCAGGTTTGGGGCAGGTTTGGGGCAGGTTTTTGGGTCAGATTCAGGCAGATTTGGGGCAGGTTTGGGACCGGATTTTGGGTCAGATTCAGGTGGGTTTGGGGCAAGTTTTTGGGGCAGTTTGGGCAGGTATGGGGCAGGTATGGGGCAGATTCAGGCAGGTTTGGGGCAGGTTCTGGGAAGGTTTTTAGGGCAGGTTTGGGGCAGTTTGGGGCAGGTTTTTGGGACAGGTTTGGGTCAGATTCAGGCAGATTTGGGGCAGGTTTTTGGGACAGGTTTGGGGCAGATTCAGGCAGGTTTGGGGCAAGTTTGGGGCAGGTTTTTGGGTCAGATTCAAGCAGGTTTTTGGGGCAGTTTAGGGCAGGTTTTTGGGTGAGATCCAGCCAGATTTGGGCAGGTTTTTGGAACAGTTTAGGGCAGATTTTTGGGTGAGATCCAGGCAGGTTTGGGCAGGTTTTTGGGTCAGATTCAGGCAGGTTTTTGGAACAGTTTAGGGCAGATTTTAGGGTGAGATCCAGGCAGGTTTGGGGCAGATTTGGGCAGGTTTTTGGGTCAGATTCAAGCAGGTTTTTGGAACAGTTTAGGGCAGATTTTTGGGTCAGATTCAGCCAGATTTGGGCAGGTTTTTGGGTCAGACTGTGGCAGATTTTTGGGTGAGATCCAGGCAGGTTTGGGGCAGGTTTTTGGGGCAGATTCAAGCAGGTTTTTGGAACAGTTTAGGACAGATTTTTGGGTCAGATCCAGCCAGGTTTGGGGCAGATTTTTGGGTCAGATTCAGGCAGATTTGGGCAGGTTTTTTGGAACAGTTTAGGGCAGATTTTTGGGTGAGATCCAGCCAGATTTGGGCAGGTTTTTGGGTCAGATTCAGGCAGGTTTGGGCAGGTTTTTTGGAACAGTTTAGGGCAGATTTTTGGGTGAGATCCAGGCAGGTTTGGGGCAGATTTTTGAGGTAGTTTAGGGCAGGTTTTTGGGTCAGATTGTGGCAGATTTTTGGGTAAAATCCAGGCAGGTTTGGGTCTCACCCCTGGGTGCTGAAGGCCCCGCTGGGGCCCAGCAGCTGGAAGAGCTGGTGCCGGGTGCGGGAGCTGTTCCCGGTGAACAGGAAATGCTCCAGCGGCACCGGGCGGCGCGGGGTGCTCAGAACGCGGACACAGCGGCGCTTGGTGCGGCTGGAATGGGGGAAAAAACGGGAAAATTGGGAAAAATGCATAGAGAAATGAGAAAGTACCACTTGGTGTGGCTGAAATGGGGCAAAAAATGGAGATTTGGGGGAAAAATGGGATGGGAAATGTGAAAGTACCACTTGGTGTGCCTGGAATGGGGGAAAAAATGGAGATTTTGGGAAAAATGCATAGAGAAATGAGAAAGTGCTGCTTTGTGTGGCTGAAATGGGGTAAGAAATGGAAATTTTGGGGAAAAATGGACAGGGAAATGTGAAAGTGCCACTTGGTGTGCTTGGAATGGGGTGGGTAAATGGAATGGGGTAAAAAAATGAGATTTTGGGAAAAAATGAGGTGGGAAATGTGAAAGTGCTGCTTTGTGTGGCTGAAATGGGGTAAAAAAATGGAGATTTTGGGGAAAAATGGGATGGGAAATGTGAGAGCAGTGATTGGAGCAGTCACAGCAGCCTTTGGTGCATCTGAAATGGGGTGAAAATGGAGATTTTGGGAAAAATGGGATGGGAAATGTGAAAGTGCCACTTGGTGTGCTTGGAATGGGGTGAGGTAAATGGAATGGGGTAAAAAAATGAGATTTTGGGAAAAAATGGGGTGGGAAATGTGAAAGTGCTGCTTTGTGTGGCTGAAATGGGGTAAAAAATGGAAATTTTGGGAAAAATGGATAGGGAGATGTGAGGGGAGTGATTGGAGCAGTGACAGAGCTGCTTTGTGTGGCTAAAATGGGGTAAAAAATGGAGATTTTGGGAAAAAATGGGATGGGAAACAGGGCAGGAGAGAGCCCTGCTGATAACACGGACACAGCGGCGCTTGGTGCGGCTGGAACGGGGGAAAAATGGAAATTTTGGGAAAAATGAGGTGGGAAATATGAGGGGAGTGACAGCGGTGCTTGGTGTGGCTGAAATGGGGGAAAAAATGGAGATTTTGGGAAAAAATGGAGAGCACAGAGAGCTCTGCTGATAACGCGGACACAGCGGCGCTTGGTGCGGCTGGAATGGGGGAAAAAACGGGAAAATTGGGAAAAATGGAGTGGGAAATGTGAGAGCAGTGATTGGAGCAGTGACAGCGCTGCTTTGTATGGCTGAAATGGGGTAAAAAATGGAGATTTTGGGAAAAAGTGGGATGGGAAATAGGGCAGGAGAGAGCCCTGCTGAGAACACGGACACAGCGGCGCTTGGTGCGGCTGGAATGGGGGAAAAAACGGGAAAATTGGGAAAAAATGGGATGGGAAACAGGGCAGGACCCCCAAATCCCCCTGAGAACCCCCCAAAACCCCTCAAGGACCCCCCAAAAATTCCCAAAGCCCCCCAGGGACCCCCAAATCTCCCTGGGGACGCCCCAAGACCCCAAAAGCCCCTAGGGACCCCCAAAACCCCCCAGAGACCCCCCCAAAAATCCCCAAAACCCCTCAAGGACCCCCCAAATCCCCCCAGACACCCCCAAAACCCCACAAAGCCCCTCAATGACCCCTCAAATCTCCCTGGGGACCCCCCAAACCCCTCAGGGACCCCCCAAAAATCCCCAAAACCCCTCAGGGACCCCCAAATCACCTCAGGCACCACCAAAACCCTCAAAGTCCCCCCAGAACCCTTCAAGGACCCCCCAAAAATCCCCAAAGCCCTCCAGGACCCCCAAAACCCTCAAATCCCTCCCAAATCCCCCCAGCACCCCCCAAACCCCTCAGGGACCCCCCAAAACCCTCCAGGACCCCCAAAAGCCCCTAGGCACCCCCAAAACCCCTCAGGGACCCCCCAAAAATCCCCAAAGCCCCTCCAGGACCCCCAAAAGCCCTCAAAAACCCCTCAGGGACCCCCCAGGCACCCCCAAAACCCCTCAAGAACCCCCAAGGACCCCCAAATCACCTCAGGCACCACCCAAATCCCCTCCAGGACCCCCCAAAACCCCTCAAAGCCCCCCAAAAGCCCCCCCTGGGGGTCCTCACCCGACCCACTGGGCGAACTCGAGCGCGTTGGGGACGGTGGCGCTGAGCAGAACCAGCTTGACGTGCTCGGGCAGCAGGATCAGCACCTCCTCCCACACCACGCCCCTCTGCGGGGCAAAAACGGGGTCAGGGGAGCCCCAAAATCACCTGGGGACCCCAAAAATGAACTCGGGACCCTCAAAAACCCCTGGGAACCCAAAAACCCCAAAAATCCCCCCCAAAACCCCCAAAAATCAACAGAGAAACCCCAAAAAGGATCAGCGCCTCCTCCCACACCACGCCCTCTGCGGGGCCAAAACGGGGTCAGGGGAGCCGCAAAATCATCTGGGGACCCCAAAAATGAACTCGGGACCCTCAAAAACCCCCCAGGGACCCCAAAAACCCAAAAATCCCCCCAAAAAAATCCCCCAAAAATCAATGGAGAAACCCCAAAAAGGATCAGCGCCTCCTCCCACACCACGCCCCTCTGGGAGGGCAAAAACGGGGTCAGGGGAGCCCCAAAATCACCTGGGGACCCCAAAAATGAACTCGGGACCCCCAAAAACCCCCCAGGGACCCCAAAAACCCCAAAAATCCCCCAAAAACCCCAAAAATCCCCCAAAAATCAACAGGAAAACTCCAAAAATCAACAGAGAAACCCCAAAAAGGATCAGCACCTCCTCCCACACCACGCCCCTCTGGAGGGGCAAAAACGGGGTCAGGGGAGCCCCAAAATCACCTGGGGACCCCAAAAATGAACTCGGGACCCTCAAAAACCCCAAAGACCCCCAAAGACCCCCCAAGACCCCACCTCATCGTCATTGACGTAGTGCACCTCATCGAAGATCACCCACTCCAGGTCCCGGATGGTGTCGGAGCCATTGTACAGCATCGACCTGGGGGGGGGGGGGAATTTGGGGAGGGGTCTCAGCACCCCCAGGGACCCCTCTGGAGTCACCCAGGACCCTCAAACTCCTCCCAAACCCCCAGAAAGCCCCAAATCCCTTTCAGAGACCCCCAAAGCCCCCTAAGACCCCCCCAAATTCCCCAGAGACCCCCAAACTCCCCAAATCCCCTCAGGACCCCTCAGAACCTCCCCAAATCCCTTTCAGAGACCCCCAAGACCACCCCAAATCCCCTCAGGACCCTCAAACTCCCCCAAATCCCCTTCAGAGACCCCAAATCCCCCCAAAACCCCTCAGAGACTCCCCAAAACCCCACAAATCCCCCCAAATCCCCCCAAATCCCTACAGAGACCCTCAGAGACCCCCAAATCCCCCCAGGAGCCCCCAAATCCCTTTCAGAGACCCCCAAATCCCCCCCAAATCCCCCAAAATCACCTCCAGGACCCCCTAGGACCCCCAAATCCCCTTCAGAGACCCCCAAAGCCCCCCAGGAGCCCCAAAACCCCTTCAGAGACCCCTCAGAGACCCCCAAATCCCCTTCAGAGACCCCCAAATCCCCCCAAATCTCCTCAGAGACCCCTCAGGACCCACACAGGACCCCCAAACTCCTCCCGAACTCCCCCAAATCCCCTCAGAGACCCCCAAACTCCCCCAAATCCCCCCCAAATCCCCTCAGGACCCACCCAGGACCCCCAAAACCCCTTCAGAGACCCCAAATCCCCCAGAGACGCTTCAGAGACCCCCAAACTCCCCCAAATCCCCTTCAAAGACCCCAAATCCCCCAGGACCCCCAAACTCTTCCCGAACCCCCCCAAAACCCCCCCAAATCCCCCCAAATCCCTTTCAGAGACCCCCAAATCCCCTGGGGACCCCTCCCCACCGCAGGATCTCGGTGGTCATGACCAGGCAGGCGGCCTCGGGCCGCAGCTGCGCGTCCCCCGTCAGCAGCCCCCCCTGAGACCCCCAAATCCCCCCCAAATCCCCTCAGGACCCTCAGAGACCCCCAAATCCCCCCAGGAGCCCCTAAATACCCTCAGAGACCCCCAAATCCCCTCAGGACCCCTCAGAATCCCCCTAAATCCCTCAGGACCCACCCAGGACCACCAAACTCCTCCCGAACCTCCCCAAATCCCCCTCAGAGACCCCTCAGAGACTCCCCAAATCCCCACAAATACCCCTCAAGACCCCCCCAGGACCCCCCAAATCCCTTTCAGAGACCCCTCAGAGACCCCAAAACCCCCCCAAATCCCCTCAGAACCTCCTCAAATCCCCTTCAGAGACCCCCAAATTCCCCCAAACCCTCAGAGACCCCCAAATTCCCCCAAATCCCCCTCAAGACCCTTGAGACCCCTCCCAGGACCCCCCAAATCCTCTTCAGAGACCCCCAAGACCCCTCAGGACCTAACCAGGCCCCCCAAACTCCTCCCGAACCTCCCCAAATCCCCTTCAGAGACCCCCAAATCCCCTCAAGACCCCTTGGGACCCCTCAGAACCTCCCCAAATTCCCTTCAGAGATCCTCAGAGACCCCAAACTCCCCCAAATCGCCTCAGGACCCACCCAGGACCCCTTGAGACCCCTTAGGACCCTCAGAACCCCCCTAATCCCCCAAAATCACCTCCAGGACCCCTCAGGGACCCCCAAATCCCCTCAGAACCCCTCAAGACCCCCTGGGACTCCCCCAACACCCCCAAATCCCCTCAGGACCCTCAGAACCCCCCCCAAATCCCCCCAAAATCACCTCAGGACCCACCCAGGACCCCTTGGGACCCCTCAGAACCCCCCCAAATCCCCTCAGGACCCCTGGGGACCCCTCCCCACCGCAGGATCTCGGTGGTCATGACCAGGCAGGCGGCCTCGGGCCGCAGCTGCGCGTCCCCCGTCAGCAGCCCCCCCTGAGACCCCCAAATCCCCCCAAATCCCCTTCAGAGACCCCCAAATCCCCCAAATCCCTTTCAGAGACCCCCAAACTCCCCAAGACCCTCCCCAAATCCCCCAGAGACCCTCAGGACCCACCCAGGACCCCAAACTCCTCCTGAACCTCCCCAAATCCCCCTCAGAGACCCCCAAATCCCCCCAAATCCCTCAGGACCTCCCCAAATCCCCTTCAGAGACCCACAAATCCCTCTCAAGACCCCTCGGGACCCCTCCAGGACCCCCCAAATCCCTTTCAGAGACCCCCAAACTCCCCCAAGACCCTCCCCAAATCCCCCAGAGACCCTCAGGACCCACCCAGGACCCCCAAACTCCTCCTGAACCTCCCCAAATCCCCCTCAGAGACCCTCAGAGTCCCTCAAATCCCTCCCAGATCCCCCCAGAGACCCCAAATCCCCCCCAAATCCCCTTCAGAGACCCCCAAACTCCCCCAGGACCCACCCAGGACCCCTTGGGACCCCCCCAGGACCCCCCAAATCCCTTTCAGAGACCCCTCAGAGACCCCCAAATCCCCCCAAATCCCTCAGAGACCCCCCAAACCTCCCCAAATCCCCTCAGGACCCTCCAGGACTCCCCAAATCCCCTCCAGAGACCCCAAACCCGCCCAAATCCCTTCAAAGACCCCCAAAACCCCACAAATCCCCCCCAAACCTCCTCAGGACCCCCCAGGACCCCTTTGAGACCCCTCCCCACCGCAGGATCTCGGTGGTCATGACCAGGCAGGCGGCCTCGGGCCGCAGCTGCGCGTCCCCCGTCAGCAGCCCCACGTCGCCGAAGGTTTCCCGAAAATCCCGGAATTTCTGGTTCGAAAGGGCCTTGATGGGAGAGGTGTAGATGGACCTGGGGGGGGGAGGGGGCAAAAATGGGGGTTGGGGGTCTTTGAAGGGGTCTTGGGGTGATTTTGGGGGGATTTGGGGGGGTTTGGGGGTCTCGGGAGGGGATTTGGGGAGGTTTGGGGGATTTTGGGAGGTTTGGGGGGTTTGGGGGTCTCTTGAAGGGGTCTTGGGGTGATTTTGAGGGGGATTTAGGGGTCTCTGAAGGGATTTGGGAGGGTTTGGGAGGGGTCTGGGGGGATTTGGGGGTCTCTGAAGGGGATTTGGGGTGATTTTGGGGGATTTGGGGGGTTTGGGGGTCTCTGAAGGGATTTTGAGAGGATTTTGGGGGGGTTTGGGGGTCTCTGAAGGGGATTTGAGGGGGTTTGGGGGGATTTTGGGGAGAATTGGGGGGATTTTGAGGGGGATTTGGGGGGGATTTGGGGGTCTCTGAGGGGTCTCTGAGGGGGATTTAGGGGAGTTTGGGGGGGAGGTTTTGGGGTCCCCGAGCCATTTTTGAGGTCCCCGGATGCGATTTTGGGACCCCCAAGGTAATTTTGGGGCCCATCAAAGGGTTTTTGGGACCCCCCCAAGCCATTTTTGGTGTCCCCCCCAAGCCATTTTTGGGGTCCCCGAGCCATTTTTGGGGTCCCCCAAGCCATTTTTGGGGTCCCTGAACACGATTTTGGGGTCCCTGGACACGATTTTGGGGTCCCTGGATGCGATTTTGGGGACCCCCAAGCCATTTTTGGGGTCCCTGGACACGATTTTGGGGCCCCCAAGCCGTTTTTGGGGTCCCCGGACACGTTTTTGGGGTCCCTGGACACGATTTTGGGGCCCATCAAAGGGTTTTTGGGACCCCCTCAAGGCATTTTTGGGGTCCCTGAACCCGATTTTGGGACCCCCGGACACGTTTTTGGGGTTCCCGAGGCGATTTTGGGACCCCCCAAGCCAATTTTGAGACCCCCCGAGGGGTTTTTGGGGCTCTCACCGGGTCATGTGGCGCCGGGCCAGCGCGATGGCGTACTCGGCCACGGCCGTTTTGCCGGCCGAGGTGTGAGCGGCCACCAGGACCGAGTGACCGCGCTCCAGGCACAGGGCGGCGCGTTGTTGGAAGGGGTCCGGGGTGAACGGCCACTTTGGGGGAAAAACGGGGATTTTGGGGCATTCTGGAAGCCCAAAAAACCCAAAACCCAAAAAAAATCCGAAAAAAATCCGATAAAATTCCGAAAAAAAAACCCAAAAACACCCCAAAATCCCAAACCCCGCTCCAGGCACAGGGCGGCGCGTTGCTGGAAGGGGTCAGGCTGGAACGGCCACTTTGGGGGAAAAACGGGGATTTTGGGTGAAAAAATGGGGATTTTGGGGCATTCTGGAAGCCCAAAAAACCCAAAAACCAAAAAAACCCGGAAAAAATCCAATAAAATTGTGAAAAAAAACCCCAAAAAAACAAACAAAAAAACCTTCAAAAACCCCAAAATCCCAAACCCTGCTCCAGGCACAGGAACGGCCACTTTGGGGGAAAAAACGGGGATTTTGGGGCATCCAGGAAGCCCAAAAAAATCCAAAAAAATTCTGAAAAAAATCCCAAAAATAAATCCCCAAAACCACCCCAAAATCCCAAACCCCGCTCCAGGCACAGGAACGGCCACTTTGGGGGAAAAACGGCGATTTTGGGTCATTCTGGAACCTCAAAATACCCAAAAACCCAAAAAAACCCGAAAAAAATCCGAAAAAAAAGCCCTAAAAACCCCCTAAAAATACCACAAAAACACCCCAAAATCCCAAAGCCCACAGTGACCCCACTCCAGGCACAGGAATGGCCACTTTGGGGGAAAAAATGGGGATTTTGGGTCACCCAGAACCCCAAAAAAACCAAAAAAAATCCCCCCAAAAAACCTAAAAAAAATCCCAAAAATAAATCCCCAAAAAAACCCCCAAATCCCAAACCCCGCTCCAGGCACAGGGCGGCGCGTTGCTGGAATGGATCCGGGGTGAACGGCCACTTTGGGGGGAAAAATGGGGATTTTGGGGCATTCTGGAACCTCAAAATACCCCAAACCCCAAAAAAATCTGAAAAAAATCCCATAAAATTTGCAAAAAAAATCCAAAAAATACCCCCAAAATTCTAGAGCATCCCAAACCCCGCTGCAGGCACAGGAACGGAGACTTTGGGGGAAAAAATGGGGATTTTGGGTCATTCTGGAAGCCCAAAAAACCCAAAAAAAATTAAAAAAAAATCTGAAAAAAAACCCCAAAAACCCCAAAATCCCAAAGCCCGCAGTGACCCCGCTCCAGGCACAGGAACGGCCACTTTGGGGGAAAAAATGGGGATTTTGGGGCACCCCAAAACTGCCAGAGCACCCCAAATCCCCTCTGGACCCCTCAAATCACCTCAAACCTTCCCTAAATCCCCCCCAAACCTCCCCAAATCCCCTCAGGACCCCCCAAAATCCCCTCAAATTCCCCCAAATCCTCTCCAAACTTCTCCAGACGCCCCAAATCCTCCTCAAATCCCCCAGGACCCCCCAAAATTCCTCAAATTCCCCCCAAATCCTCCCTAAACCTGCCCAGACTCCTCTCAAATTCTCCCCAAATCCCCTCTGGACCCCCCCAAATCCTCCCAAACCCCCTCCAAACCCCCCAAAATCCCCTCAGGACCCCCCAAACCCTCCCCAAATCACCCCAAATCCTCTCCAAACCCCCAAAATCTTCTCAGGACCCCCCAAAATCCCCCCAAGACCCCCCAAAATCTCCCCAAATTGTACTTTGTGTGCAGGGTCAGGCAGCAGCTCCTCAAAGCCCTGCACGGGGGTGGTGGCATCGACCAGCTCAGCCCAAACCCCCCAAAATCCCCCCCAAATCCCCCCAAAATCCCCCAGGACCCCCCAAATCCTCCCCAAATCACCCCTGGACCCCCCAAAACCCACCTTGTGAGCAGGGTCAGGCAGCAGCTCCTCGAACCCCTGCACGGGGGTGGTGGCATCGACCAGCTCAGCCCAAACCCCCCCAAATCCCCCCAGGACCCCCCAAATCCTCCCCAAATCCCTCAGGACCCCCAAAATCCCCCAGGACCCCCCAAACCCCACCTTGTGTGCAGGGTCAGGCAGCAGCTCCTCAAAGCCCTGCACGGGGGTGGTGGCATCGACCAGCTCAGCCCAAAGCTCCTCGGGGGGCTCGGGGGGCGGCGCTGGGGGGGTCCCCACCTCCTCCTGGGGGGGTTTGGGGGGGATTGGGGTCAATTTGGGGGGTCCTGAGAGGATTTGAGGGGGTTTGGAGGGATTTGGGGAGGATTTGGGGGGTCCTGAGGGATTTGGGGGGATTTAGAGGGAATTTGGGGGGTCCTGAGAGGATTTGGGGGGAATTTCGGGAGGATTTGGGGGGTCCTGAGGTGGCTGGGGGGGATTTGGGGAGGATTTGGGGGGATTTGGGGGGAATTTGGGGAGGATTTAGGGGGTCCTGAGGGGATTTGGGGGAAATTTGGGGAGGATTTGAGGGGTCCTGAGAGGATTTGAGGGGATTTGGAGGGATTTAGGGAAATTTGGGGAGGATTTAGGGGGTCCTGGGAGGATTTGAGGGGATTTGGAGAAAATTGAGGGGGATTTGGGGGGTCTACAGGAGATTTGAGAGGATTTAAGGGGGAATTTGGGGAGGATTTGGGGGGGTCCTGGGGGATCTGGGGGAATTTGGGGAGGATTTGGGGGGTCCTGGGGGGATTTGGGGGGAATTTGGGGAGGATTTGGGGGGTTTGGGGGGATTGGGGTCAATTTGGGGGGTCCTGAGGGGATCTGAGGGGGTCCTGGGGGGATTTGGGGGGAATTAGGGGAGGATTTGAGGGTCTTCGGGGGATTTGAGAGGATTTAGGGGGAATTTGGGGAGGATTTGGGGGGTCCTGAGGGAATTTGGGGAGGATTTTGGGGGTCTTGAGGGGTCTGAAGGAGTTTTGGGGAAGAACACAGAGACCCCCCCAAGCCCCCTCCCCAAATTAACCCCCTCCCCAAATTAACCCTTAACCCCCTCCCCAAATTAATCTCCAAGCCCCCTCCCCAAATTAACCCCCCAAAGCCCCCTCCCCAAATTAACCCTCGAACCCCCTCCCCAAATTAACCCTGAGCCCCCCTCCCCAAATTCACCCCCAAGCCCCCTCCCCAAATTAACCCCCCGAGCCCCCTCCCCAAATTAACCCTGAGCCCCCTCCCCAAATTAACCCTGAGACCCCTCCCCAAATTAACCGAGACCCCTCCCCAAATTAACCCCCTCCCCAAATTAACCCCAAACCGGGGCAGCCCCCTCCCCAAATTAACCCCCTCCCAAATTAACCCCAAAGCCCCTCCCCAAATTAACCAAGCCCCCTCCCCAAATTAACTTCTGAGCCCCCTCCCCAAATGAACCCCAAAGCCCCCTCCCCAAATTAACCCCTCAAAGCCCCCTCCCCAAATTCCGCCCACCTTGGCCAGCAGCTCCTCCAGGCTGTCACAACGGCGGGGGGGGGGCTCGGGGTGAGACCCCTCCCCAAATTGATTATGGGGGGGGCTCTGGGGGGATTTGGGGGGGGTCCCAAGCTGGGGGTCGCCCCCCCCCCCCAATTCCAAAGTGTCGAGGGTCTCCAAGAGGCCGGACAGGGACAGAGCCCCCTCCCCAAAACCTGAATTTGGGGAGGGGTCTTTTGTTTGCACCCCCAGATTGGGGATAATCACAAAGACCCCCCCCCAAAAAAAAATCTCAAAAATTCCCCAAAAAATTGAAGACCCCTCCCCAAAATTCCAGCACCCCCAAAACAATCCCAAAGACGGCAGAAAAAAAGAAATCTGAGACCCCTCCCCAAAATATAAGACCCCTCCCCAAATTCTCAGATGACCCTAAAAAAATTTCAGGCCCTCCCCCCAAAAAAAATTTGAGACCCCTCCCCAAAAAAATCCCAAAGAATTTCAAAGACCCCTCCCCAAAATCCTAGAGACCCCTCCCCAAAATTCCAGATCCCTCAAAATCCAAAAGCCCCTCCCCAAATTCCCAGCCCCCTAAAATCCAAAAGCCCCCTCCCCAAATTCCCAGAGCCCCCCAAAAAATCCCAAAGTCCCCCAAAAAATTGCAAAGACCCCTCCCCAAATTCCAGACCCCCCTCAAAAAATCCCAAAGACCCCTCCCCAAAATTCCAGACCCCCAAAAAAAATCCAGAGCCCCCTCCCCAAATTCCCAGACCCCTCCCAAATTCCAAGACCCCTCCCCAAATTCCCAACCCCCAAAAAAATCTCAGAGCCCCCTCCCCAAAATTCCAGACCCCCCCAAAAAAAAATCCCAAAGTCCCCCAAAAAAATCGCAAAGACCCCTCCCCAAAATCCTAGAGACCCCTCCCCAAATTCCCAACCCCCAAAAAATCCCAGAGACCCCTCCCCAAATTCCCAGACCCCCCTAAAATCCCAAAGACCTCTCCCCAAAATTCCAGACCCCCCAAAAAAATCTCAGAGACCCCTCCCCAAAATTCCAGACCCCCAAAAAAATCTCAGAGACCCCTCCCCAAATTCCCAGACCCCCCAAAATCCAAAAGCCCCCTCCCCAAATTCCCAACCCCCCCAAAAAATCCATCCCAAAGTCCCCCAAAAAATCCCAGAGACCCCTCCCCAAATTCCCAGAGACCCCTCCCCAAATTCTCACCTTGGGGTTTGAACTCCACCCCCCGTTTCAGCCCTGGGGGGGTCGTCAGCAAATCTGGGGGGGGGGAAAATCAGGGGACCCCGAAATGGGTCTGGGGGCTTCATTGAGGTGAGGGGGATCCCCCAAAATGGGTCTGGGGGTGGGGAGGGCACCCAAAATGGGTCTGGGGGCTTCATTGAAGGGGGGGGGGACCCCAAAATGGGTCTGGGGGTGGGAAGGGGACCCCGAAATGGGTCTGGGGGCTTCATTGAAGGGGGGGACCTCAAAATGGGTCTGGGGGCTTCACCTGTGTCGAAGTCCACGTCCTCCTCCTCCTCCTCATTTCGGGGGGCTCGGAGCTGATCCAGGGTGGGCTCGTCCTGCCCGCCTGGGGGGGGGGGGAATTTGGGAGGGGTCTCTGGAGGAGTCTTGGGTTGGGGGTCTGGGATTTGGGGGGGTCTGGGAATTTGGAAGGAGGTCTTGGGAATTTGGGGAGGGGTCTTTGGGAATTTGGGGGGATCTGGGGGAATTTTGGGGAGGGGTCTCTGGGACTTTTTGGGGGGTTCAAAGATTTTGGGGGGGGTCTCTGGGAATTTGGGGAGGGGTCTCGGAATTTGGGGAGGGGTCTCTGGGAATTTGGGGAGGGGTCTCTGGATTTTTTTAGGTGGGTCTGGGAATTTGGGGAGGGGTCTTTGGGAATTTGGGGGGGGTCTGGGGGGGGATTTTGGGGAGGGGTCTTTGGGACCTTTTGGGGAGGGGTCTCAGGTATTTTAGGGAGGGGTCTCAGGGGTCTCAGATATTTTGGGGAGGGGTCCCGGGGGCTCTGGGGATTTAGGGGAGGGGTCTCGGGTATTTTCGGGAGGGGTCTCAGATATTTTGGGGAGGGGTCTGGGGTATTTTGGGGAGGCGTCTCAGAGTATTTTGGGGAGGGGTCTCAGGGGGGTCTGGGGTTATTTTGGGGAGGGGTCTCAGGTGAATTTGGGGAGGGGTCTGGGGTTATTTTGGGGAGGGGTCCTAAGGGTCTCAGGTATTTTGGGGAGGGGTCTCAGATATTTTGGGGAGGGGTCTCGGGGGTCCGTACTTGGCCAGAAGGGGGCGCTGGTGAGACCCCCGCCCACCCTGAGTCCCTTGGGGGATTTTGGGGGGGTTTTTTTGGGTCTGGGGGCTTTTGGGGGGGTCAGGGGTATTTTGGGGAGGGGTCTCAGATAATTTGGGGAGGGGTCTCGTACCTGGCCAGAAGGGGACGCTGGTGAGACCCCCGCCCACCCTGAGCCCCTCGCCCGGGGGGCGCAGCAGGGACGGGGAGGAGGAGGGGGAGAGACCCGCGGAGGGGAGCAGCTCCTGCGGAGAGACCCCTCCCCAAATTACCCAGAGACCCCTCCCCAAATTACCCAGAGACCCCTCCCCAAATTACCCAGAGACCCCTCCCCAAATTACCCTGAGACCCCTCCCCAAATTACCCTGAGACCCCTCCCCAAAAACACCTGAGACCCCAGACACCCCTCCCCAAATTAGCCTGAGACCCCTCCCCAAATTACCCAGAGACCCCTGAGACCCCTCCCCAAATTAGCCTGAGACCCCTCCCCAAATTACCCAGAGACCCCTCCCCAAAATCCCCTGAAATCCCTTCCCAAAAATACCCAAAAACACCCAGAGACCCGCGGAGGGGAGCAGCTCCTGCGGAGAGACCCCTCCCCAAATTACCCAGAGACCCCTCCCCAAATTAGCCTGAGACCCTGAGACCCCTCCCCAAATTACCCTGAGACCCCTCCTCAAATTACCCAGAGACCCCTCCCCAAAAACACCCAAAATCCCTCCCCAAAAATACCCAAAAACCCCTGAGACCCCTCCCCAAAAACACCCAGAGACCCGCGGAGGGGAGCAGCTCCTGCGGAGAGACCCCTCCCCAAATTAGCCTGAGACCCCTCCCCAAATTAGCCTGAGACCCCTGAGACCCCTCCCCAAATTACCCAGAGACCCCTCCCCAAAATACCCAGAGACCCCTCCCCAAAAACCCCCGAAATCCCTCCCCAAAAACACCCAGAGACCCACGGAGGGGAGCAGCTCCTGCGGAGAGACCCCTCCCCAAATTACCCTGAGACCCCTGAGACCCCTCCCCAAATTAGCCTGAGACCCCTCCCCAAATTACCCAGAGACCCCTCCCCAAATTCCCTGAAATCCCTCTCCAAAAATACCCAAAAACCCTGAGACCCCTCCCCAAAAACACCTGAAACCCCAGAGACCCCTCCCCAAAATCAGCCAGGGACCCCTGAGACCCCTCCCCAAAAACACCTGAGACCTCAGAGACCCCTCCCCAAAAACACCTGAGACCCCTCCCCAAAATCAGCCAGGGACCCCTGAGATCCCTCCCCAAAAACACCTGAGACCTCAGAGACCCCTCCCCAAAATCCGCCAGGGACCCCTGAGAGACCCAGGGACCCCTGAGACCCCTCCCAAAAACACCTGAGACCCCAGAGACCCCTCCCCAAAATCTGCCAGGGACCCCTGAGAGACCCAGGGACCCCTGAGACCCCTCCCCAAAAACACCTGAGACCCCCAAAGACCCCCCCAAAACCCCCCCAAATCCCCCCAAAACCCCCTCGAAGCCCCCTCCCCACTTTCCCGAAGCCCCCTCCCCACCTCGCTGAACCCCAGCAGGGCGCCCGTCCGGGGGTCTCGCTCAGCCCGAAGCCCCCCGCCCACGGGGGTGGGGTCCAGGGCAAAGAGAGCTCGTGGGTCTGGGGTCCTCAGCCACGCCCTGGGGGTCAAAGGTCACCCAGGGGTCACCCAGGACCCCCACCCCCATTTTTTGAACCCCCCCACCCCCATTTTTGAGACCCCCACCCCATTTTTTGAGCCCCCCACCCCCAACTCTGGAGACCCCTCCCCATTTCTTTGCCCCTTCCCCCCCTAATTTTTGGGGACCCCTCCCCATTTTTATTCCCCCCAAATTTTAGCCCCCTCCCCACTTTTAGTGACCCCCCCATTTTTGGGACCCCCCCTCCCCATTTTTGGGACCCTCACCCCCATTTTTTAAGCCCCCCCCTCCCCACTTTTTGAGCCCCCACCCCAATTTTGAGGACCCCTCCTCCATTTTTGGGGACCCCTCCCCATTTTGAAGACCCCTCCCCATTTTTAGCCCCCCCATTTTGGAGCCCCCCCTCCCCATTTTGAGGACCCCTCCCCATTTTTAAAGCCCCCTCCCATTTTGAGGACCCCTCCCCATTTTTAAAGCCCCCTCCCCATTTTGAAGACCCCTCCCCATTTTTAACCCCCCGTTTTGGAGCCCCCCCACCCAATTTTGGGCTCCCCCCCCACCCCAATTTTTGGGGACCCCTCCCCATTTTTAACCCCCCATTTTGGAGCCCCGCCACCCCAATTTTTTGGGGACCCCTCCCCATTTTGAAGCCCCCTCCCCACTTTTAGCCCCCATTTTGGAAGCCTCCCCCCACCCAATTTTTGGGGACCCCTCCCCATTTGAAGCCCCCTCCCCACTTTACCTCCGGGCCCGCTGGTGCCGGTGCAGGGGGAGCCCCTCGGGGGTCCCCAGGAATTTCCGCTCAAGCTCCGCCCACAAAGGGGGCGGGGCCCAGGGGGGGAGACCCTGAGGGAGCTGAGGGGGGGGAGGGGCGGGTGAGGAGACCCCTCCCCAAATAAAGAGACCTCAAAATAGGGGGCGAAAATTGGAATTTTGGGGGGATTTTGGGATTTTTTGAGCGGGATTTTGGGGGAGATTTTGGGGATTTGGGGTTTTTGGGGGGGTAAATTTGGTTTTTTGTGGAGATTTTTGGGGGGATTTGGGGTTTTGGGGGGATTTGGGTTTTTTTGGGGTGGAAATTGGAATTTTGGGCGGATTTTGGAGATTTTTTGGGTGGGATTTGGGGTTTTTGGGGGGAGATTTGGAATTTTTGGTGAGGTTTAGGAAGATTGGTTTTGAGGATTTTGGGATTTGCGGTTTTGTGGGATTTTGAGAGGGATTTGGGGTTTTTTGGAGGGGCCTGGGGGATTTGGGGTTTTTTGGGGAGATTTTTGAGGGGAATTTGGGTTTTTTTGGGGGAATTGAAGGATTTTTTGGGGGAGATTTTGGAGGGGAATTTGGGTTTTTTGGGGGGAATTTAAGGATTTTTTGGGGTATTTTAGGGGAGGATTTGGGTTTTTTTGGGGGGCATTCTTTGCGATTTTTGAATTTTTTTGGGTGTAAATTTCGCGATTTTTGGCGCGAATTTTGAATTTTTCGGGCCGAATTCCGCAATTTTCGCGCCCGTTTCGTTTTATTTATTTTTCCCTACAATCCACTCACGGTGCTGCGGTGCTCGGGCCCCTCCGCATCCCCCGGTTCTCCGGTCAGGAGCTCGAACCTCCCGGAGCTTCCCAACTCCAGCAGCGCCAGCGGCAGCTCCCGGGGCCCGCGGGGCGGCAGCGCTGAGGAAACACCGGAGCAGTCACCGAAAATCCCCAAAAAACCCAAAAAAAACCCCAAAAATTCACCCCAATCCTCACCGATCCTCTCCATCTCCATCCCCGCCATGACCGGAAGCGCTCCCGCCGCCACCGGAAGTACCGGACGCCAACCCGGAAGTACCGGCAGCGCAGTAAGCCCGCCTCTTTCTCCTTTCAACCAATCAGCGCTCGGGATTTTCTCTCTTAACCAATAGGAACGCGGCTTTGCGCTGTGGGAAGGCGCCGCTCACTTCCGCCTTGCGTTGCCCAGGAAACCGAGCGGGGGCTCCGAATTTTCCTCAAATTCCCCCAAAATTCTCCTCAAATTCGCCCAAAATTTCCTCAAATTCCCCCAAATTCTCCTCAGGACACCTCGGTGCCGCCGCCACCGGAAGTACCGGAACTGCCGGCATCGCCGTAATCCCGCCCCTTTCTCCTTCCAACCAATCAGCGCTCGGAATTCCCTCTCTTAACCAATAGGAACGCGGCTTTACGCTGTGGGAAGGCGCCGCTCACTTCCGCCTTGCGTTGCCCAGGAAACCGCGCGGGGCCTCCGAATTTTCCTCAAATTGGCCCAAAATTTCCTCAAATTCGCCCAAATTCTCCTCAAATTCCCCCAAAATCCCTTCAGGTGTCCCCCCGGTGTCCCTGCCATGCTGACGCTGCCGCCCGGCCTGAGCGAGGAGGAGGAGGCGCTGCAGAAGCGATTCGCGAAGCTGAGGAAGAAAGTGAGGGGGGAAATTTGGGATTTTGGGGGGAAATTTGGGATTTTGGGGGGAAATTGGGGGAGATTTGGGGTTTAGGGGAAGATTTGGGGGGATTTTTGGGAGAAATTTGGGGTTTAGGGGGATTTGGGGGGAAATTTGGGATTTTGGGGGGGCGAATTTGGGATTTAGGGGAATTTGGGTGAGATTTGGGGGGAAAATGGCTATTTTGAGGGATTTGGGTGGGAATGGGGGGAAATTTGGGATTTTGGGGGGAAATTTGGGGTTTTGGGGGGAAATTGGGGGGACATTTGGGATTTTGGAGGATTTGGGAGAAATTTGGGGGAGATTTGGGGAAAATTGGGTATTTGGGGGGATTTGAGGAGGTTTGAGGGGACTTTGGGGAAATTTCGGAGGGGATTTGGGGGAAAATTTGGGATTTGGGGGTATTTGGGGGAAAAATTGGGATTTTGTGGGGAAAATTTTGAATTTAAGGGAGATTTGGGGGGATTTTGGGGAATCCTGGGGGGGTTTTGGGGAGATTTGGGGAGGCCTGGGGGGGTTTTGGGGGGGATTTTGGGGGGATTTTAGGGAGGGATTTTTGGGGGAATTTTGGGGGGATTTTTGGGGGGATTTGGGGGAATTTTGGGGGGGTTTGAGGTGGATTTTGAGGGGATTTTTGGGGGAATTTTGGGGGGATTCTTGGGGGGGTTTGGGGGGATTTGAGGTGGATTTTGAGGGGATTTTTGGGGGGGTTTTGGGGGATTTGAGGTGGATTTTGAGAGGATTTTTGGGGGGATTTTGGGGGGGCTCCATGGGGGTGCCCCGGGGGGGTCTCAGCTCCTTGGGGAGGGGTCCCATCCCCCCTGATCCCCATTTTTGTGTCCCCCTCCCCCAGAAAAAGGCGCTGCTGGCGCTGAAGAAGCAGCAGAGCTCGGGGGGGGGCAGCGCCCAGGGGGGCATCAAACGATGTGAGAAAATGGGGAGGGGGCTCGGGGGGGGGGGGGAAATGGGGAGGGGGAAATGGGAAAGGGGAGGGGGAAATGGGGAGGGGGAAATGGGGAGGGGGCTGTGAAAGGGGAAATGGGGGGGGTCTTTGGCCCCTTTCCCATAATACTCAATCACTGGGATCCATTTTTGGGGAGGGGGCTCTGTGGGAGGAAATGGGGAGAGGGAAATGGGGAGGGGGCTGGGAAAGGGGAGGAAATAGGGAGGGGGAAATTGGAGGGAAATGGGGAGGGGGCTCTGGGGGAATAATGGAGATGGAAATGGGGAGGGGGCTGTGACAGGGGAGGGGAAATGGGGAGGGGGAAATGGGGAGGGGGCTGGGAAAGGGGGAGAATGGGGAGGGGGAGATAAGGAGAGAGATGGGGAGGGGGAAATTGGGGAGGGGGCTTTGGGGGAATAATGGGGAGGGGGAAATGGGGACTAAATGGGGAGGGGGCTGGGAAAGTGGGGGAAATGGGGAGGGGGAAATTGGGGGGGAAATGGTGACCCCCCCATAGTGACACCCCAATAATGAACCCCCAATAATGAACCCCCCCAAAAGTGACTCCTCCTGTAATGACCTTCCCCAATGGTGACCAATGGTGGCACCCCAATAATGAACCCCCCCAAAAGTGACACCCCCAAAATTGATGGTGACCCCCCATAGTGACCACCCCCAAAATGACCCCCCCATGATGATGGTGACCCCCCAAAAGTGACCACCCAATAATGACCCCTCCTGTAATGACCTTCCCCAATGGTGACCAATGGTGATCCCCCTATGGTGACTCCCCAATAATGAACCCCCAATAATGAACCCCCCAAAAGTGACACCCCCAAAATTGATGGTGACCCCCCCATAGTGACCACCCCCATAATGACCCCCCCATAATGACGGTGACCCCCCAAAAGTGACACCCCCAAAATTGATGGTGACCCCCCCAAAGGTGACCACCCCCAAAATGACCCCCCCATAGTGACAGTGACCCCCCAAAAGTGACCACCCCAAAGTGACCCCTCCTGTAATGACCTTCCCCAATGGTGACACCCCAATAATGAACCCCCAATAATGAACCCCCCCAAAGTGACACCCCCAAAATTGATGGTGACCCCCCAAAAGTGACCACCCCCATAGTGATGGTGACCCCCCAAAAGTGACCACCCAATAGTGACCCCTCCTGTAATGACCTTCCCCAATAATGAACCCTCAATAATGAACCCTCAATAATGAACCCCCAATAATGAACCACCCCCAAAAGTGACACCCCCAAAATTGATGGTGACCCCCCCAATTTGACCCCCCCTCCCCCAGCCATGTCGGACCAGCCCCCCTGGACACGGCCACGGCCACCGAGCAGGCCAAGCTCTTGGTCAAGTCCGGCGCCATCAGCGCCATCAAGGCCGAGAACAAAAACTCGGGGTTCAAACGCTCCAGGACCCTCGAGGGCAAACTCAAGGTGGGGACCCCCCCCCAAAAAAAATTGGGGATACCCAAAAATGGGGGATACCCAAAAATGGGGGATACCCCAAAATTGGGGATACCCAAAAATTGGGGATACCCAAACCATCCCCCCCACCCCGAGACCCTCGGGATACCCCCAAAATCTTCAGGATTTACCCCAAACCCCCGGGATCTTTTTGGGGACTCAAAATCCTCTCTGGAACCCCCAAAATCCCACTGAGATTACACTGGGACCCCCAAAATCCCCATGGGACCCCCCAAAATCTCCTTGGAATCCCCAAAAACATTCTGGGACCCCCCCAAAATCTCCCTGGGACCACCTAAAATCCCCCTGGGACCCCCTCCAAACCTTTCCCATCATTTCAGACCATTGGGACCCCTCCCCAAAATCTCCTTCCAGAACCTCCCATCACCCCCAAACCCCTCTGAGACCCCCCCAAACCCCCAGGGGGGGTCATGGGGACATTGTGGGACCCCCCAAAATCCCTCTGGGACCACCCAAAACCCAACTGGGACCCCCCAAAACCCCCCTGGGACCCCCAAACCCCCCTGGGACCCCCAAAACCCAACTGGGACCCCTCCCCAAAATCACCTTCCAGAACCTCCCATCACCCCCAAACCCCTCTCAGACCCCCCCAAACCCCTCTCAGACCCCCCCAAACCCCTCTGAGACCCCCCCAAATCCCCAGGGGGGGTCATGGGGACCTTGTGGGACCCCCCCTCACCCCCGTGCCCCCCCCAGGACCCCGAGAAGGGCCCCACCCCCACCTTCCAGCCCTTCCAGCGCAGCGTCTCGGCCGACGACGACTCCCAGGAGGTACCAAAACCCCCCAATTTGGGTCTGGGGGCTTCTGGGGGGGGTGTGGGGAACCCTCTCTTTGTTTATGGGGTGCCCCAAGGTCGGGACCCCTCCCCAAATTGTGTTTTTATCCCCCAACAGTCGCGTCGCCCCCAGAGGAAATCGCTGTATGAGAGGTGAGGGGGGGTCCCCAATGTGGGGCTGGGGTCTCCTTGGGGTTTGGGGGTTCTCCCTTGTGGGGCTGGGGTCTCCTCATGTGGGTCTGGGGTCCCTCTGTGTGGTTTTTGGGGTCCCTCCTGAGGTTTGGGGGTCCCTGGTCTGGGGTCCCCCCTTGTGGTGCTGGGGTCCCCTCAAGTTTTGGGGTTCCCCCAATGTGGGTCTGGGGTCTTCTGGGATTTTGGGGGTTCCCCTTGTGGGTCTGGGGTCCCCAATGTGGGGCTGGGGTCTCCCTGGGGCTTTTGGGTCCCCTTTGTGGGTCTGGGGTCCTGCCGAGTTTTTGGTTCTCCCTTGTGGGTCTGGGGTCCCCCCTTGTGGGTCTGGGGTCCCCCTGGGGCTTTGGCGTCCCCCCTTTGTGGGTCTGGGGTCCTCCCGAGTTTTGGGGTTCCCCCAATGTGGATCTGAGGTATCCTCATGTGGGTCTGGGGTCCCCCCTTGTGGGTCTGGGGTCCCCTTTATGTGGGTCTGGGGCCCCCTCAAGTTTTGGGGACCCCCCTTTTGGGTTTTGGGGTCCCCCTTGTGGGTCTGGGGTCTCCCTGGGGCTTTGGGGACCTTCTCATGTGGGTCTGGGGTCCCCTTGTGTGGTTTTTGGGGTCCTCCCGAGTTTTGGGGTTCCCTGTCTGGGTCTGGGGTCTCCTTGGGGTTTTGGGGTTCCCCCAGTGTGGGTCTGGGGTCCCCCCTTGTGGGTCTGGGGTCCCCTTTATGTGGGTCTGGGGTCCCCTCAAGTTTTGGGGTTCCCCCAGTGTGGGTCTGGGGTCCCCCCTTTTGGGTCTGGGGTCTCCTTGGGGTTTGGGGTCCCCCCTTTGTGGGTCTGGGGTCTCCCTGGGGCTTTGGGGACCTTCTCATGTGGGTCTGGGGTCCTCCCGAGTTTTTGTGGGTCTGGGGTCTCCTTGGGGTTTGGGGGTCCCCCTTGTGGGTCTGGGGTCCCCCCGAGTTTTGGGGTTCCCCCAAGGTGGGTCTGGGGTCCCTCCTTGTGGGCTTTGGGGTCCCCCCTTTGTGGGTCTGGGGTCCCCTTTATGTGGGTCTGGGGTCCTCCCGAGTTTTGGGGTTCCCCCTTTTGGGTTTTGGGGTTCCCCCTTGTGGGTCTGGGGTCTCCTCATGTGGGTCTGGAGTCTCCTTGGGGTTTGGGGTCCCCCCTTTGTGGGTCTGGGGTCCTCCCAAGTTTTGGGGTCCCCCCTTGTGGGTCTGGGGTCCCCCCTTGTGGTTTGGGCTCCTCCCGAGTTTTGGGGTTCCCCTGTCTGGGTCTGGGGTCTCCTCATGTGGGTCTGGAGTCTCCTTGGGGTTTGGGGTCCCCCCTTTGTGGGTCTGGGGTCTTCTCATGTGAGTCTGGGGTCCCCCCTTGTGGGTTTGGGCTCCTCCCGAGTTTTGGAGTCCCCTTTGTGGGTCTGGGGTCCCCTTTATGTGGGTCTGGGGTCCCTCCGACTTTTGGGCATCCTCCCCCTGTGGGTCTGGGGTCCGCTCAAGTTTTGGGGTTCCCCCAATGTGGGTCTGGGGTCCCTCCTTGTGGGTTTTGGGGACCCTCCCCGAGTTTTGGAGTCCCCCCGGGTTTTGGGACCCCCCAATGTGGGTCTGGGGTCCCCC
The DNA here is from genome assembly GCF_028769735.1 of Zonotrichia leucophrys gambelii. Taxonomy (NCBI): domain Eukaryota; kingdom Metazoa; phylum Chordata; class Aves; order Passeriformes; family Passerellidae; genus Zonotrichia; species Zonotrichia leucophrys. The sequence goes on along the minus strand of NW_026992490.1, from coordinate 3,171 downwards.
CTTTTGGGTCTGGGGACCTCTTTATGTGGGTCTGGGGTCTCCCCGAGTTTTGGGGTCTCCCCGAGTTTTGGGGAGCCTCCCAGGTTTTGGGACCCCTATGTGTGGGTCTGGGGTCCCTCCTTGTAGGTTTTGGGGACCCTCCCCGAGTTTTGGGACCCCATGTGTGGGTTTTGGGGACCCCCTGTGTGGGTCTGGGGTCCCCCCGAGTTTTGGGGTCTCCCCGAGTTTTGGGGAGCCTCCCAGATTTTGGGACCCCTATGTGTGGGTCTGGGGTCCCTCCTTGTGGGTTTTGGGGACCCTCCCCGAGTTTTGGGACCCCCCCTGTGTTTTGGGACCCCCCCTGTGTTTTGGGACCCCCGCAGGGTTTTTGGGACCCTCCGAGTTTTGAGACCCCCATGTGTGGGTTTTGGGGTCCCCCCGAGTTTTGGGGTCCCCCCGAGTTTGGGACCCTCCCCAGATTTTGGGACCCCTCCTGTGTTTTGGGGACCCTCCCCGAGTTTTGGGACCCCCCCTGTGTTTTGGGGACCCCCCTGACCCCCCCATTTTTTTCCCCCCCCCCCCCAGCTTTGTCAGCGCCAGCGAGCGGCTGCGGGAGCCCGAGGGGGGGGCGCGGGGGGAGCCCCCGGAGCGGGGGGGGGAGCGGGAGCGGCGCCTGGACTGGGAGAACGAGGGCGAGGCCGAGGAGCGGCGGGAGCGCGACGGAGCCTTCCGGAGTACGAGGGGTTAAATATTCATGGGGAGGGGTCCTGAAATGGGGAGGGGTCCTGGGATCTTTCCGGAGTACGAGGGGTTAAATATGGGTGGGGAGGGGTCCTGAAATGGGGAGGGGTCCTGGGAGCCTTCCGGAGTACGAGGGGTTAAATGGGGCTGGGGGGGGTCCTGGGAGCCTTCCGGAGTACGAGGGGTTAAATGTTCATTATGGGGGTCCTGAAATGGGGAGGGGTCCTGAGACCTTTCCAAAGTATGAGGGGTTAAATATGGGGGGGGTCTTAAAACCCCATGGGGGGCGCTCTAAAAACTCGGGTGGGGGGGCTTGAAACTTCATGGTGGGGGGGGCCTGGAAACTCATGGTGGGGGGGGGTCTAGAAACTTATGGGGGGAGACTTAAAACCTAATGGGGGGGGCTTGAAACCTTAATGGGGGGGGGTCTAAAAACCTTAATGGGGGGGTCTTAAAACCCTTGTGGGGGGGACTTAAAACCTCATGGAGGGGGGGCCTAAAAACCTTAGGGGGGGGGCTAGAAACTTTATTGGGAAGTCTTAAAACTTCTTGGGGGGGCTTAAAACCTCATGGGGGGGGGTCTTAAAACCCTTGGGCGGGGGCCTAAAACTTTATTGGGGGGGGGGTCTTAAAACTTTATTGGGGGGGCCTAAAAACCTTACGGAGGGGGGGGTCTTAAAACCCCTGGGGAGGCTTGAAACCTTATTGGGGAGGGGTCTTAAAACCTTATTGGGGGGGGGTCTTAAAACCCTTGAGGGGGGACTTAAAACCTCATGGAGGGGGGGGTCTAAAAACCTTAATGGGGGGGGGTCTTAAAACTTTTGGGGGGGGCCTAAAAACCTTAGGGGGGGGGGGTCTTAAAACCCTTGGGGGGGGACTTAAAACTTTATTGGGGGGACTTAAAACTTTGTTGGGAGAGTCTTAAAACCTTATTGCGGGGGGGTCTTAAAACCCCATGGGAGTGCTTGAAAATTTTTGGGGAGCCTTAAAACTTCTTTAGGGGGGTCTTAAAGCTCCTGGGGGGTTCTGGGGGTGCTTGGGGGGTCCTGGGGGTCTCGTAGTGGGGGGAGGGGGTGAATATTGGGGTGCTGGGGGCTCTCTGAGGGGTTCTGGGGGGGTGTCCCCGTTTTCTGGGTGGGTGTCCCCAGTCCCGGGGGTCTCTCCCCACTCCCAGGGGTCTCTCCCCAATATTGGGGGTCTCTTCCCATTCCATGTCCCCAATCTCAGGGATCTCCCCCATTCCCAGGGGTCTCACCCCAATCTTGGGGGTCTGTTCCCATTCCATGTCCCCAACCCCGGGGGTCTTTCCCCAATCCCAGGGTTCTCACCCCATTCCCGGGGGTCTCACCCCAATCCCGGGGTCTCTCCCCATTCCCGGGGGTCTCACCCCGATCTTGGGGGTCTCACCCCATTCCCGGGGTCTCACCCCATTCTCGGGGGTCTCACCCCAATCCCAGGGTCTCTCCCCATTCCCGGGGGTCTCACCCCAATCTTGGGGGTCTCTCCCCATTCCGGGGGTCTCTCCCCAATCCCGGGGGTCTCTCCCCATTCCCGGGGGTCTCTCCCCATTCCCGGGGGTCTCACCCCAATCTTGGGGGTCTGTCCCCAATCCTGGGGGTCTCACCCCAATCTTGGGGGTCTCTCCCCATTCCCGGGGGTCCCCGCCCATTCCGGGGGTCTCTCCCCATCCCGGGGGTCTCTCTGGGGGTCTCTCCCCATTCCTGAGGGTCTGTCCCCATTCCATGTCACCATTCCCGGGGGTCTCTCCCCATTCCTGGGGGTCTCTTCCCAATCCCAGGGGTCTCACCCCATTCCTGGGGGTCTCACCCCAATCTTGGGGGTCTCTCCTCGCCCCCCAGGGTCGGACTCGTTCCCCGAGCGCCGCCCCCCCCGCAAGGGGAACACTCTGTACGTGCACGGGGCCGAGCTGAGCCCGGAGCTGCTGCGCGGAGCCTTCGGCCCCTTCGGCGCCATCATCGACCTCTCCATGGACACGCCCAGAAAGTGGGTGGGGCTTGGGGGTGGGCGGGGCCATGGGTGACATCATTAACCTCTCCATGGTTAACATGGACACGCCCATAAATGGGTGGGGCTTGGGGGTGGGCGGGGCCATGGATGACATCATTAACCCATCCACAGACACGCCCCTCAATGGGTGGGGCTGGGGGTGGGCGGGGTCTTGGGTGACATCATCGAACAATCCATGGACACGCCCTGCAAGTGGGTGGGGCTGGGGGATGGGAGGGGTCATGGGTGACATCATTAACCCATCCATGGACACGCCCCTAAATGGGTGCGGCTGGGGTGGGCGGGGCTTGGGTGACATCATTGACCTCTCCATGGACACGCCCAGAAAGTGGGTGGGGCTGGGGGTGGGCGGGGCCATGGGGTGACATCATTGACCCATCCATGGACACGCCCCTCAATGGGTGGGGCTGGGGGGTGGGCAGG
>NW_026992489.1:0-66941 GCF_028769735.1 Zonotrichia leucophrys gambelii | reverse complement strand
GCCTTGGGCCAGGAGACTTGACGCACAACGAACATCTATCAGGGCTTCCTACGTGGGCCTTAGGACTTCGAGGGAGAGTTTTTATAGCCTTTCGCAGTTAGCGTGGCCATTGCATAAGCATCTGCTCAACATATTTTCCTGTCATCCACTCCCGAGCGCTTGCGCTTCCACATATCTAGTATAGGCGTTCGATAAATTCCATGTATGCTCTTGCGCTCCTTGCAAAACCTCAGCATCTTCCCATTGGGAGGTAACTACCTCTAACTTGAAGAAGGCCCGCTCAGCTGCTCGGGCCGTCTCTACTAGCTGGGATGGGAATAAGGCTTTAGCTTGATTTGCCCCTTCAGCCCACTGTCCTTCACCCAAAAGATGTTCTTGGGTAATTAACTGACCATCTGCGTCATGGGACAGTGTAAGGTTCCCCCAAAAATTTGGGAGTACTTCCACTATTTCCCTCCTCCATTCCCTCACCCAGACTCTAAATTCCATGGGTCTGAGCAGGCTAGAGAAGAGGGACCTTAAATCCGTCGGTACCAAATCTCCCTGAGCGAGGGTATTATGTAGCAAACCCCGGAAGAATTCTGACTCCCGGGAGTAATCTTTCTGAGCCTTGCACAGCTCCTTTATTCGGACCTGTGCTAAAGGCACCCACTGTGCCCGTGCATTTCCCCCTTCTCCTAGATGATATGTTACAGGAGCGGCTTCTAATAGGGGAGCTTGCTCCAGTTTCCGGCTTTCCCCCCCCCCCTCCTCTGAACACAAAGCGTGAGAGCTGGGGGGGGTGGCGTGGGAACCGAAACTGGAGGAGGTTGAGGCGGGGTTTGGCGCTGACGTAAGGCAAGGGAGTGGGCGCGGCAAAGTACCCTTCTCCGCCCCCCGGACGGCGTTCGGAGGCGGAGGGAAAAACGAAAGCGGAGCAGGGGGGAGGGAGTGGGGGGCTGAACCGGGGGAGGGGTTTGAGGAGGAGCTGAAGGTGGGGCGGAGTGCTGAGGAGTGAGCGGGACGGAGGGAGGGTATGAGAGAGGAGTAACTGGGCAAGGGGTGTGGTCAGGGTGAAGGAAGGGGTTGGTGCTTGGGAGGAACGGGTTAGCAGAAGAAGAAGGAGCTCTGGCGGCAGAGACCGCGTGGTCCCCGCCATCTTGGACAGTAAAGGGGCTACTTTGTGGAATTTCATTACTAAGCGGAACAAACTTAGGGGTTGAAACTGGGGACTTGGGAACTGGGGTAGAAGGGGAGGATGGAGGAACTTGGGCAGGGCTCCTCGGACGGGGAGGCTGAGCAGGTCGAGAGGGAGCAGGGGCAGAATGGTTTCCCTGCTTTTTGTTGGCCTTTAAAATCCCTTTCGAGGGCTCCTGCCTGTGTGAAGAGGGAGAGGGCTGGGGGTAAGGATGCGGGAACTGGGAGAACTAGGGAACAAACAAGAAGAAGAAAGATCGTTTCTTGAACTCCCGGCTGGGCGCAGCGAAGTTAATACTTTGCTTGCCCAGTATGCCACGTTAGACAACCGGGGTTCCCCAGCGTTAACCTGTTGGTCTAATTTGGCCACAACGGCTGCCCAAAAGCGCGGCTCTTTCGCAACTTCTGGGGAAACTTCAGGGAAATGTGAAAATACCCATCTAATCAACACTATCAACTCTTTCTTGGGGGCAGTAAAACCTCTTCCAAGTAACAAACCCTTAACTACAAAAAAAACTCCTTTTTGGGTTTTGCTCTGACCCACACCCATGATCGTGGGGGGTGTAGCGACCCCACCGCGGCAAACCGCGCGGAAAAGCCGCCCCGCGCTGAATGAGCCCGCCGCAACCAGTCAGCGCTGCGCCGAGAGCCCCGCTGCTGGGCCGGGCGTCACCGTGCCGGGACACCACGAGCGCGAAAGGCGGCAGACGGCAGTCCCCCTCGTAGAGCTCCCAGGGAAAATTAAAAGGGCAGGGGAGGAACCGAGTCCGGGGTTCACCTAATCAAAGAGCGTTGCAAACGAAAAGTTCAGGCGGATTAGTCCACTGACACCGGAGGAAGTCTGACGGCTAGTAGATTTAAAGTCCAGTCCGCGGGGTACAGTAAAGCCCCCGCGTGGGCGCCATCTGCAGAGGAGAACGTATGTGGCCCGAAGTTTAGAATCCGACTAGCTGAGGGCGAAAGGCCGACGCCCCTCTGCAATTCCTGGCCAGCACCCTTCCAGCGTCTGATGGCCTCGGGCTGTGCTGGCTGCGGACTGGCGTACCTCGCTGGTATAGGAGAGGAACGGAACTGACCATTTCCCGGGGGTTAAACATCGGTTTATTGACGGTGATGCCGCATCCAAACACCGGGAAACCATCCGGGAAAAAGTTTTTTTTCATAGGGGGTGAAAACAGGATTATAAAGCAAGGGGGTGGGTACAGACAGAGCCAATCAGGAAAGGTGAGGGGATGAACTTCACAGAACTGACACTCCATGGAGACCAATAATCAAAAGGTAAAGGAGGTGTCCTGGGACCCCAGCCAACCACCATCCCTAGAGAGGAGAAGGTTCTCGAAACCTGGGAGGAGGAAGGGAGTGATTGACTGGACAGGGAGGAAACAACTTTCACTTATAAGGGAAACCAGGGGAGAAGCAATTATATATCGGCAACTATGAATAGCAGTTGCTATAGCAACTTAGCTGACAGGCTAGCAGTGGCGGGAAAAACTGGGGGAACGAAACCATTTTACACATAATAGGGGAGAACAATACATAAATTGGGGGAATAACACAAGAAACTTAACAACACACTACCACAGCTGCTGGCTCAGGTGTCCCCAGCAGACAGAGTCTCTGGGATCAGCTCTCTGCAGAGCTCCAGCAGCGCAGCCAGCTGAGCCCCGACAGACGAGGCCGTGTCCTCCATGCCCTGTAAAGCTGGTCTTGCAGCCTCTGGATAAGGGAATATGGCCCACTATGCAGTGCTTGGAGGACGTACAATGTTTCAACTGCCACATCTGACACGGCACTGCTAGTGTCCTCTGTCAGGTGTTCAAGGGCTGAAAGAGAGAGGGACAGAGCCATGGTCAGATCCTGGAGCTGCCGGGAGCCGAGGAGAGCCCCCTGCCAGGGCCATCCCAGCCGGTTCTAGCCATGGCCAGGAGGGTGCAGGGACCAACGGGAGCAGCCCGAAGCTGCTGGCCATGAATCGCCCAGGTGGCGCTGAAATCTCCTTGTGCTCTGCCCACGCCACTCCTCGTCCGCACAGGGAGCAGAGCCCTCCGCAGCCGGGGCAGGGCTTGCAGCTGCCCCCTCAGCCCCCGCGGTCAGCCCGCTGCCCTCACTCACTCACCAGCGCAGATCAGTTGCAGCTCTTGCTGCTGCCCCCTCAGGCGCCGCCCGGCCATGCCTGTGAACACAGAGCCTGTCACGGCCCCAGCGGCACAGCTCCCTGCCAGCGGCGCTGCCGGCGCTGTGGCCACACGGGCTGCCGGCCCGGCAGGGCTCAGCCCGGTCCTTGCCGCACGCTGCCGCCCCAGGGCACGGCTGCCAGAGGGCGGCAGCAGCAACGCCCGGGCCAGGCGGGGCTCCACGGCCATCTTCCATTCTCAAGCTGTTTTTCTCTGCTTCAATAAGGCGTTAGATAAGAATATTTCCTTTATATATATTCCAAAGCTATAGTTTCAAGGATACACTTAATAATCTAAAATTATACTTAAAAAGGTTATTATTGCAGAACATTTTTATGGATTAAATGCAAGCAAAAGCAACCTCTTTAACACCTTAATTCCAGTATTCCTAAATTAATCAGGGTTAATTGCAAACAAAAGATAGGTTCAAAGGCCTTTTTCCATGCTTTATTTTCCTCAGTTAATATTAGAATTCACAACTATCCTATTGTCAGTCTCCACACATATTGCAATCACAAATTACACACATCGCCTGTTTGTACCTCACATGAAACACAGCTTTGCATCTGACAGCTCCCCCTCTGCTTGTATACATTTTCATTTACCTTACTTATTCGTGTCTGGACTTCAAATCTGGCCAAATATTTTAAGCTTTCTCTTTTTGGTCTCATTTTTAATTTCATTTTTTTTTGTTATCTTAGCTCTTTTCTCAAATCGACCAACTTCTCCGGTAGCCAATTCCGAGTTGGTTACTGCAATCTGCATGCTTTGAATGACTGAGTGGATTAGTCGGATAAAACATGGAATAAGGCTAGGTAGGAACAATAACCCAGCCAAAGAGCACAATATCAGGAAACCTATTTTCTTCCACCAAGCTCGTCCTCCAAGCATCTGGTCCCACCGTGAGGCTTGAAGAATGGAATTCCATTTTAGGAGAGGGATATGAGCTACCCTTTTGATCTCTGCTGCCAAACCCCGGATGGTTTCTCCGTAATCATCAATCTCAACACAGCATTCCGACTTACTGAATTTCCCGCTCACTCTCCCTTCTTTGGCCAGCAAACAGTCCAGTGCTATTCAATTCTGATACACAAAAGCCTGCACCTGAGTGTGCTGCCAGCTTAACAAGTCCAGGGCCTCTGAGGAGTGATTCGAGACTACCTCTACCACTGCTTGCAGTCTAATCAACCAATTCAACAGGTAAATTGGAGTCCTATATCCCCAGTTTCCATCTTGAGCCCAAGTGGCTGGCCCATGATAATCTATTATTCTTTCTGCTGGCCACTCTTCTTCTCCCCATTTTTGGTCCCCTCCTGCTCTTAGAAACTCCAGTTTCAATCCTCTTTTTTCCCTGTTCAGGTTTTCATATAAGGGTGCTCCTAACAAGTTACTCTTGGACTTTGGTAGTACAAAGGAGGAGGGTTGTATAATCCCTACAGTACAGGATCCTTTCCATCTACAGGGCAGTTCACTGTAAGCTTTTTGCCCATAAATCCAATATATACCATTTGGGACTTTCCATGGGTCATTTACAGCCTCAGGTTATTCTCAGTATATTCTTAGGGTCTCCAGGGATTGGTAAGGGTTAGCTCCAGGACTTTTATGCCAGCACAACTTTGTTTTGTTGTTCCATTTGCAATTTTTCTCTTTATTTAAGCTCCAGTACAGAGCAGGAGGTGTTGGCTGCCAAGTTCTAGCATTATTGTTTGAATTTACAGCTAAAGTAGATGTGTAGGGAGTATACCCACCACTTCAGTATATTTTCTCCCCTCCCTGCTGATGCAAACTGTCCCAATTATTCGATAATTTAAAATCCATCCCTCAGGCTGTTTCAATGTTTTGGAAATTTGACTATGGCTGTATTTTAGAAATTGCTGTGGAGCTAGACTCTCACCTCTCCATGGCCATTTTTTGGCTGATTTTAATCTTCCACCAATCCAACAGTTGAATAACTCTAATTCTGTGGCAATTTCTTGCATTAGATCTCCAAAAAGGTTCTATTTGAAGTCAGAAGACCCCTATCACCATACTGCTGTTCTAACTGTTTGTATTGTTCACTTAATTGCTTCTGATATTTTACTTTTTGGGTCTCTTCCTTCTCTGTCCTTTGCTAAACAAAAGAATTTGGCATATCGCAAACAACTTCGTTCATCATCATCTTTGAGAAGGTTGGTTAAAACGGATCTATCTTTGGGAGAAACTTTCAGTCCATGTTTTAAATTTTCTCCAACCCCGTAGAATTTGCCACCCATAGTGCACATCTTTAATTGGTTATGGTCATAGCACACTTCACTAACATGGGAATGTGTCATGAACATTGATTCCATTTTTCCCCCGAACCAGACAGTGTGATTGCATTTGTCACAGACAGCTGGAGCAATAGGCTCTGATCCTGCTGCTCGCTTGTGGATTACGTGGAGTTCAGGAGTGAGGCTACTAAGGCCCATTGCCTGGGATGCAATGATCAATACAGTGAAATAATCCTCAGGGCGTTTAACTCTCTACCTCCCTCAAGGCTCCTTGGGTTGCATCCAAGGGCCGAGATGTAGATCTTCTCGGTAGCAGAGTTTATACCTTGGGATTTAGTCACTGATATCTTTTGTTTCATATTTGCCATTTGCCTCACGAGCCTTCAGATCTCTATTTATTGTGGTTGTGGCCTGTTTCTTTTTAATTTAGGCCAATTGGCCCCTAAGTTCAGGGGATGTGTGACTACAATAGGGTTGGTGTATATGCCTCCCTTTCTTCCAGCAACACTTAGCTTCTTGCAACTCTTGTGCTTTAACTTGATATTCATCTGGTATCCAATTGCCCTTGTCACACTCTACTTTTTCTAATTTGGCCTTTGGTACTTCCTGCAAATCAATTCCTGCTCTTGTTCTGTGTACCCAAGTTCTCTACCAATCTTTATCTCCTGTTTTAATATATGCTTTCCTTACTGCAGCCCACAACATTCTATCAGTTTATTTTTCTATTTTTTTTTGTACAATTACAGCAGAGAACATTAGGGATCTGTCGCCTTGGCAGGTTTGTATACCAATATTCTTCACACTCATTACACTTAAAACAACCTCATGGATAACACTTACAGTTTGGAGTAGTACATTCTACCTCTGGTGAGTACAACTGGTTTTGCAGCTTAAGGTAGGAGCATTTTCGTGACATACATCAGTCCCTTTTTAACTTGATTTTCAGTTCTCTGGAGGTAGATGCAATTCTCCACTGGGATTCAGCAGGCGTCTCTATTGGTGGTTCTGTCTCTGTCAGTGGTTCTGCTGGTCCTTTGATCCGTGACACGTAGGTCCAGCCTTTTACCACAGTTTGGACAGCTGTAAATATGGACCTTCCTACCTAGGAGACAAACTTTCTTCTTTCCAGGTTTTAATCAGCACCCAGTTACCTGGTTTTATTTGATGTATGCTAAATCCGAGAGGTGCTGATTGAGCAATTACTTCTTTCTCCCTTAGTTCTAGGACATGTTGTCCCTTCTCCTGCATGTATTTTTGAATAGTCATATCGGCTACAACTACTGATGTTTGAGGTACTTCCTGCGAATAGGGCATTCCATAAAGCATCTCATATGCAGAAACTTCTGTATCTGCATTTGGGAGGATTCTTATATTAAGCAATCCTAAAGATAAACATTTTACCCATGAGATTTGTGTCTCAATCATTAATTTTGTTAACTGCTGTTTATAGTTTGGTTCATTCTTTCCACCCTCCCAGAGCTCTGGGGGTGCCAAGGGGTGGGATATTCCCAGGAAATCCTCATAGCTTGTGTTACTCCTTTTATGATGCTGGAAGTAAAGTGGGAGTCCTGATCAGAATCAATGGCCCTGATAACCCCAAATCGGGGAATAATTGTTCCAACAATATTTTAACTACAAACTTCGCCGTGGCTCGGGCAGCCAGGTAGGCCTCCACCCGATGGGTCAGTTGATCTTCTAATACTAACAAGTATTTCCATCTGCTCACCCTTGGTAATTCAGTGTAATCCGCCTGAACCCTTTCAAATGGTCAGTAGACTATTTTTCTACTGCCGCTTGAAGCTTGTCTCATTACCTTTTTGCTAACTTTTTGACAAGTCAAACACCCCTGTGTTATTTGTTTTACTAGCTCAAAAATTCCAATACATCCATAATGTTTTAAAAAATGATCACATAAGGCTCTTGTTCCCCAATGAGTACATTGGTGTAACTGGCTTAGAATCCTTCTAGCATAAACCTTAGGTAAAATCTCTCTCCCATCTGGTAGTACCCATTTTCCCAGCTCTTTCTTAGCTTCTAAGCTTTTTATAGCTTTTTCTTCCTCTTGAGTAGTATAGCTTTTTGGCAGCTCCTCTTGAATTTACGCTATAGTGTTCAGCTGGATAGTTTCTTTTAGTTTACATGCTGCCTCCTTTGCAGCTTGGTCAGCTGTGTTATTTCCTCTCACTAAGCAGCTTGACTCTCATTGATGACCTCTTACATGTACTACAGCTATTCTCATAGTTCTTTCAGCGCTTCAAGCACTCTGATTATTAACTTCTGATGGATCAGTTTCTTCCCTTGAGTGTTTATCAAACCTCTTTCCATCCAGATTTTTCCAAATGTGTGTACAATTCCAAAGGAATATTTTGAGTCTGTGTAAATAGTGCCCACCTTATCTTTTAAAAGTTCTAAAGCTCAGCATAAAGCAAATAATTCACAAGCCTGAGCTGACCAGCTAGAACTTACTTTTCCTCGTTCTATTACAGGCATATTTTCTCCTTCTCCAATAGCTTATCCTGAATTTCTTTTCCCTTCTATCACCCTTGATGAGCCATCGATAAAATATTTTTCCCCACTAGATAGCTCCATCTCACTTAAATCTGGTCTCACTTTTGTTTGTAATTCAATTAATTCCACACAGTTATGAGAAAGCTCTTCAGCTGGCTCCCCATAGAGAAATTGAGCAGGGTTCTGAGCTGGAGTGACTTTAAGTTCCAGTTCAGAGGAATGTATCAAGATAGCTTCATACTTTAAAATCTGGCTATCAGTGAGCCATTTCTCTGCTTTTTGATGCAATATGCTTCTAACATTGTGAGGGGTATATACTGTTAAGGGAGCTCCAAATGTAACTTTCTTTGCTTCTTCTACCAGAAGAGCTGTTGCTACTGTAGCTTGTAAACATATTGGCCATCCCCGATTAACAGGGTCCAGTAACTTTGAATAATACGCCACCGGCTTTTTGTCTCCTCTCCAGTCCTGGGTGAGCACTCCATAAGCAGTTTGCTTAGCCGTATTTACAAATAATTGAAAAGGTTTATCTAAGTTAGGTAGGGTGAGTACTGGGGCTTGAATTTGAGCATCTTTCAAATTCTTAAATTGTTTTTCATCCTCCTGGTTCCATTTCACTGTATTGACTGTTAGTTTTTCATACAAAAATTTCACATTTTGACTATATCTATCTATCCATTGTCTACAATATCCCAATAACCCTAAGAGTTGTGGTACTTCCCTTTTGGTATTAGGGGAAGGCAGACTCAGTATTCCCGATATTCTCTCAGAATCCAATTTCTTTGTTCCTTTACTCAGCCAGTTACCTAGATATTTCACTTCCTCTTCAGCAAATTGTAACTTAGCCCTCGAAACCTTTAGGCCTTTCTTTCCCAAGTGTTGGAGATTTTTTCAGAAATAGCTTAGAAGGCAGCTGTGAGGAGCAAATTCTCACAGCCTGTTTCTGTAAACAGTAGAAGTTCTCAGGTTGTTTTTAATTACAAGTGACAAACATGAAGGCCTTGAGAACCTTGCATACCAGAGTTCTCAGGCAGTTTTCTCATAACAAGTAAATATTCTATCTTTGGCTGTTTTGGGAAAGTAAAAGTAAGTTTTGAGAACACAAATCTTGGTATTGGAAACAAAAGGAGGGGTTGATGTGTTATCTCTGATCTATTGGGCGCTCGGGTTTTGCAATATGCATGAACTTAATTAACACGGTTATAAAAAGTGACTGATTGAGTCAATAAACAGAGTCAGATGCTGAACCAACAAAGGTGGGTCTTCTCCCTCCACTTCAATATATGGTGACCTCCTCGACGTGATATTGCGACACCATGAGAAGTTGGAGTAACGGGTCGGGTTCCATGTCCGAAGCAGCAGCTGGGACAATTAGCAGCCGAGACAGCAGAAGCGTGCAGAAAAAAAAGCAGAAGAAAAGACGCCGAGACATGCTGTGCTCCAGGTGTCCGTAACAGACGAGCCTGGCCGAAACATGCAGCTGAGACCTTGAGGAGCTGCAAAAAAGCGTGCTTTTGATTTAGAGGTAATGGAAAGGCAAGCCGCATATGATCTTTTTATTGCTTTTTTACAGACAAGACAGATTAAGGGGATGAATTTGCAAAAGGATTTAACAGGACTTTGGACTGACGGCTCTGCTAGAGGGGTTTTTCTTAAAATCCATACGGTTTACGAGTTAACGGGACGGCGTGAATTCGGTGAATTGTTATGGGAAGCTGCTTTGGAGAGTGATAAAATTGTCAAGACGCTGAGCAAGCCATGGCTTGGGGAGGGGAGCAGCTGCGGCGAGCGACCGCCTGAAGTGCTGCACTGTCGCGGCGATAGCAGAGGCAGCGGCAGGGAGAGCCGCACCGCGCGGCGGGGACCGAGCCACTGCCACGGGGGAAGCCACGCCGTGGAAGCCGAGCCGAGCCGCGGCCGCCCGGCCCGGCCCGCTGTTGGCGCCAGTGATGATGATGATGCCCCGCAGCCAGCGCCAGGCAGCCACCAGCAGCCCCGCGCCCAGCACCAGCGCCGGCAGCACCGCGGCCATGCCAGGCCTGGCCCTGGCGGGAGCTGAGCCAAGCCGCTGCCGCACCGCGGGACCGGAGGTTTTTTTGCCCACTCCGACACCACAGGGAGCCGAGCAGCCACGGGGGGAGCCGAGCAGCTGCGGGGGGAGCGACCCGACCAGCAGTAGCTGCAGCGGAGTCAGCCTGCCGGCGAGTAAACAAAGAGTCCAGCGCGGGTGGGTTGGCCCCCTCCGACACGCGCCGCGGAAGCAAATAAACTCTTGGTGGCTCTGCTCTAAAATGGACAAATATCTGTTGGTTTTCTTGAATGTACCTGTACTTTATTTAAGCCACTAAATCTGTTACCTTGGTTTATATGTATTTCATATTTATTCTCATAAGCTTTAGTTTTTTTCCTCTCCTGCTCAGACATGTGAAAACTCCTCTTACACACAGAAAACTAGTGGCCAAACTAGTAGTAGTAGGCCAGGAGGGAGAGGACTGCTGCTGTTCTGAGGTGGTTGTTTTAGCTTGTTGATTGAAAACTTAGATTTGCAGCCTTGTGGTTTACCAAGAAATACCAGGACTCTCTCTTCTGCCCCTTTTCAGCAGTGTTAGTAATTCAGTGATACAGGTTAGTAACCAGCTTAGGGTGAGGCTGAGAAGGATGGTCACACTTTTTACATTTCCTTGCTGCTACAAACGGAGCCTTAGCTGTGAGGAGCCCAGGGCTGGAGTGCCCTGGCTCTGCTGCACATGGCTCAGGCTCCTGGGCTCTCTCTCTCCTGTCTGTGCAGTTTCTGTTCTTGCCATGTCTGTGCTTGGCTGCAGGTGGACCTGAGCCTAAAATGGAAACTTGCAGTAGCTTGGGCTGCTTCAGCTTCCTTCTCTTAACTTTTAGGTACCTTTTTTTTGAGTTTCAGAACACTTCAAGTATCCACTCTCCAATAATAATAGTTTTTGCATTTCAAATAATAGGTTTTGCATTTCAAAGTGCAGACAGATCTCTCTATCAAGCTTTAGTTTGATCCTAAATGCTGCTTTTAAAGATTTTAAACAGTGTCTTATTCCAGTGGTATGCAATGTGGCTTTGCTGTTCCCTAGGAGAGAATGTATTTCATATAGCCTTCATAATAGACTTGCAGAGTCAAAAGTAAACACATACAATGGGAAAATAACTTAGAGGAGGAATTAAGAAATGAGAAACCCAGAGGTTTCTGATGACATGGTTTTAGCTCAAGCCCTGAAAGCTAAATTAGGAGTGGTACACATTTTGAATAAAGAAAAATAGTTTTGGTATAGAAGTTTTATTGAATTACTGAAATTTGAGCTGAAAAATGTCTATTTTACACAAGGAAAACATCTGTTGATGTATTTCCTCAAAAAGGCATTTTATAGAACTGCTATATAATTGTTTTTAAATAAGAATTTTTTCCTTTCTTTGGATCCAAAGGAAATGTTTGTTTTTTAAAGTGGTGCTTCCTACTCCAAAGCCACTTTAGAAGGCATAATAATAATAGAAATAAAATAATAAAATATGAAATAAATAATAAAATAAAATAATGATAAATAATAAAATGAATAATAATGATAATATAAAATAATAATAAAAATATTAAAAAAAAGAAATTTGAAATAATTAATAATTTCAAATTTTAGTTAATAAAGGCATGGTTTTTAAAAGCATGTGATTAACAAAAACATACAGCATTTCGTATTCATTTTGAGATATCACTTGCTTTCTATCATGATTGCCGGCAAACAAACTTTTGTTGACCAAAAGTTTTCTGTTAAGATTAAAATTATATTAAGTTATGTAGAATTTAAAGTCAGTTAAGTTTTGTTAAGTTAAAAGGTTTTAAGTATTTTAAGTCTGAATATTATTGAGTTTAAATGATGTTAAGTTCTGTTAAGTTAAAATATTTAAAGTTTAAATATTTTAAGTCTAAATGCTATTAAGTTTGGGTAATGTTAGATAGATTTATGCGTTTATGAGAGGCGTTTATTTTATGACCTGTGTGCAAAGTGTTGAGACTCTAGTTAAAAGGGACAATTAGAAGCATTTGTGAGTGGAGCCATTTCTGTTTGAAGTATATTTGCTGTTTGAGAATAGAAAGCAAACTTACCATACAAACAACACAGATGAAACCTGCACACATGTTACTCCTTTAGCTCATTTTTGTGGGTTATATTAGCACACCTGAGTTTTGTTTAGCCTTGTAGCACATAGAGTTTTTTTTGTATCTGTCGTATAGCATATTTTATAAATGGTATTAGCCTTTTTGGTTTGCTTCCCTAGCTTAGATCCCTTGAAAGAGAGAAACCTTGCTAGCTGAGAATATTGCTTATAATGTAATAATTGTTAGAATTGCCTATTTTTGTGTTGCAAAGAGTGTGACACAGTTAGCCCATAGAACTTTTCTGATTCTTGTATAAGTTTTATTAGAGTTAATTGATTTTACATATAAGCTTTGTTGATCTTAAAATAAGTCTGTTAAGTTTAGATATTTTAAGTGTTTTAAATGCATGCTAATTTTTCACTACTCCAAATCAACCAAGGACTGAGAATCACCCAGCTGATGCCATTTGAGCCAAATGACTAAAGGATTACAGTCTGTAAAACTGATCTTGAACTTTTCTGAGAAACCCAAGAAAAGGGTGGATGTGAAAATCTCAAGAACAGAAGGGATCATTTTCAGACTCGCCGTTCGCCTCCTCTCCAGGTGCACATGAGGGAGGACAGCTGACAGCCTTTTAACCCTTTGGGGTAAAAGCCATTGCTCAGACCATGGCTGGGGGACCTTATAGAGATACTGAGTGTACTTTTGAATGCTTTTGCTTGTTTTGCTTTGTATTCTTGGTGGTATTTAAGGTATGGTCAGAGGAGTGATAGAAAAACCCAGCATACCAACCTCCTTGTGCAAAAAAGAAAAAACCGGGAATTGTTGGAGATTTTTTCAGAAATGACTTAGAAGGCAGCTGTGAGGAGCAAATTCTCACAGCCTGTTTCTGTAAACAGTAGAAGTTCTCAGGTTGTTTTTAATTACAAGTAAAAGTGACAAACATGAAGGCCTTGAGAACCTTGCATACCAGAGTTCTCAGGCAGCTTTCTCATAACAAGTAGATATTATATCTTTGGCTGTTTTGGGAAAGTAAAAGTAAGTTTTGAGAACACAAATCTTGGTATTGGAAACAAAAGGAGGGGTTGGTGTGTTATCTCTGACCTATTGTGAGCTCGGGTTTGCAATATGCATGAACTTAATTAACACGGTTATAAAAAGTGACTGATTGAGTCAAAAAATGGATTCGATGCTGATCAAGGAAGATGGGTCTTCTCCCTCCACTTCAATATGCCTTGGCTTCCCCTGGCACACAGAAGCCTCTGGAAATCAGCACCGCCAGTGGCGTTCCCAGCTTGGAGCAGCTGCTGCTGGCGGGCAGATGCTGCCAGTTCAACTGCTGCCAAAGGGGAAGAAAGGCAGAGATGTACCCGCACCAGAGCCCTGGGCATGTCCAATAAAGGTGCAAATATGTGGGGAGATTTGTTAGGAAGCATTTCAGCTGTGATGCCAACAGCGGCTTCTCTCCTGGTTCTGTGTGTTCCAGACGAGTAATGCCGTGGTTGGCTCTGACAATTAAGAAGTAGATGTTATGTGGATGTTCAAATGTGTAGTGATCGTATTGTAATATGTCCTCCCATAGTCCTCTTTCCTGTCCCCCTTGTAATAGCCTTGGTAGTCAGGGCATCTGGGGAGGGCTGGCTTGTGACCAGCAGGCAGGGTGTAACAACACCCGACCTCCAGTCAGCATGCAAGAAAGTAATGTCCACCAATGGACAGCAGAGAAAGAGTTGACTGACAAAACTTTTGGAGGAGCTGAGAGTATAAAAGGCAGAGCGTCCTTTTTGTAGATGAGCACATGGCTGCTAATCACAGAGACTCCCAGTGCCGCAATTTTTACTTATTCATTCCTTTGTTAATGTTTAATATACCTTTTAAAATGTTAAAAATGAAAGTAATTTCTCACATGTGCAATGCTGTGGGCCATTGTCTTGGTCTGGTTTCCTTTGCTTGTGTCCCATATGAGTGCTCAGCTGGGGTACAGGCTGTAGGTGCTTGGGGCACCCTTGGAGTTCCTCTTGGATCCCTGAACAACAGGGTTTGGCCCATGAGGGGAATTTTTGCTGCTTTGTGACAGATGAGAACTTCCCAGGCTCTTTTGTGTTTGATGTAGGGAAGGCTGGTTATTGCTTTGCATAAATTCACAGACCAACACAGAGCTGTCCCTTTGTGATGTCAGGGCATGGTTGCCCTGTCGTCATAGTGGCATCAAAAGGTTGCCTTGGCGCACAGAAGGCCTGAGTGTCAGAGCAGCCCTAGGCCTGCTCAGATCAGGAGAACCTTCCTGGTAAAAGCATCTTTCAGTAGGCAGCTGCCCACTGACAAGAGGCTTGTTTTTTCAGCGTTTAGTAAAATTGCAGAAATGCCAATAATTAACCATCTGGCCACTGCAGCTTTTGCTGCATATGGCATTACTTATTCCATTTATTATTTTACGAATTTCGCACATAAGTAGAGGCTTCTCTTCTGCTTAGGTTAGGATGTATCCTAACCTGGCTTTTGTATGTCTTCCTGCTCTTTCTTGGTGGCTGAGTTTCTGATTTTGAAACATAAAGAGCATTAGGATGCCTGTGGTTTGGTAAAGCTCCTGTCATGACGTTCAGCTAAAAAGGGGGTGTCTGTAGCCACAGGGGCAGCATTTGCAGGGGAACCTGCAGGGCTTCCATTCCCTCCACGGGAG
Organism: Zonotrichia leucophrys gambelii; assembly: GCF_028769735.1. Classification (NCBI taxonomy): domain Eukaryota; kingdom Metazoa; phylum Chordata; class Aves; order Passeriformes; family Passerellidae; genus Zonotrichia; species Zonotrichia leucophrys. The sequence goes on along the minus strand of NW_026992489.1, from coordinate 52,043 downwards.
AGTTTGTGGCAGCAGAGTCTGTCACTTCCTCAGTTTGCTGGGACAAGCAAGACACCTTTGAAAATGTAGACTGGCAGACCTTCTTTAAGGCCTTCCAAAAACCCTGCATTCCCAGTATTCAGAGAAAGCTTCTTTCTTTTTAAATTTTGTCATGAAAGGATTTGACTAACTTGGCCTTTTACTGAATGCTAAAATAGTTTTTCCCTTTGAAAGGAAATGCTGCTGTGCTCTTCCACAATAGAACTGCACCACCTGCAGGGGGATTGTGGGGAAGCTTTTCTGGGCAACTGCTGCAAGTTAATCAGAATTAGTGCATGACACTGAGTGATAAAAAAAAAAAAAATGAAGTACCTGAAGGAGAGGATTTCAGAAGCTGTCTTATGTGTTTGGTAGAGCAGGAGCATTGAGTGTAAAGAAAAACACTTGGCATTTGCTTGATCATATTTGTATTCATTTACTGGCTAAACTGGCTGCAGTGTAGGCACAAGCAAGAATATTGTCCTGATCTCTTGCTGGCTGAGTGAATGAAATGTGTCTCCTGGAGGGATGTTGTGAAACAGGAAATCATCTCTGTTTGGGTTGACTTGTTCTGTGGGATTCAGCAGCCCAGGCAGTTTTCTGACAGCATCTGGTTCATTTTCCCTTCCCACTACAGGACACCTGAAGCGTGTATTCAGCAGTGCTGAAGATCCTGAGGTGAGTGAGAAAGGAACATTTCATGTTCCTGGTGTTTAAGAATTGTAGAGGAAGATGTGAGCTTGGCCAGTAGCAGTAGACTTCAGAGGGCCAGCTAGGAAGGCCGAAAGAAAATCCATTTCCATGCCTGAGACAAAAGTAACAAAGGCAGCGATAGATATTTTTAAATTTCCTTCTCAGAGTTTGAAGAACTAAAAACCTAATTTTGAAAAGAGAACAATGCTTGCTGACAGCAGAAAGGGAAAATTTAATTAAGAGCAATTTGCTGTACAGTTGAATTGGATCATTTTAATTTAAACAGAGGGACTTAGAATCCTATTCCTATCAAAATTGATGATATCTACTTGGAACATGAGGTGGTAGAACAGGAAGGCCATCTTGAAACGGCACATGCAGTATCTGAAGTGCAATGGGCACCTCTGTGGCTGGGAAGCTGTGTGGGCCAAAAGGACACAGGGCTGGCGGCCCTGAGCAGCTGAAGATGAGGCAGCGTGGGGCCAGGGGGCCAAGCAGGCCAAGGGCACGGTGGCTGTGCCAGCAGCAGTGGGGCAGCAGGAGCAGGGCAGGGAGCGTGGCCTGTGCTGGGCAGCGCTGCGGCCACAGCTGGAGTGCTGTGTGCAGCTGTGGGCCCTGGGAAGCAGAAAGTCATGGAGGGGCTGCAGTGCTGTGGCCACAGCTGGAGTGCTGTGTGCAGCTGTGGGCCCTGGGAAGCAGAAAGTCATGGAGGGGCTGCAGCGTGGGCACAGAAGGACAGGGGAGCTGAGCAAGGGGTGCAGCACAAGGCCAGGGAGGAGGTGCTGAGGGAGCTTTAGCCTGGACAATGGGGGGGCTCATGAGGGACCTTCAGGCAGACTTCCATAGATCCATGCCATAGATCCATAGAGCCAATGCTCAGCACAGGGGCTGTTTCCCTGCCAAACAACCCCTCACTGCATCCAAGTGCTTTAGACACTTTCATATTTTGTTTGTTTATTTGTTTGTTTGTTTGTTTGCTAGAAGGAGAAGCCTTGTGTAACTTTTTCTTCTCCAGGGAGCTTTTTCTCAATCTTTCCTGCCCTTTTCCAGCACTGGCAGAAACACATCACTTTCAGGTTAACGGCTCCCGTGTCTTTTGGCAGCCCAGGGAATCAGTGTGTGTTGTGTTTGGGAATTGAGCAGGAAATCAATGCCCTTGCATTCCAGCTGGTGCTCAGAGATCACAGGAGCTGGGAGGGGCTGGGCTGCATTTCTGATTCCAGCCACTTCAGCACCATCAGTGTGGTCGAGTCCAAGAGAAGAACTTGCCTGAGCACAGATGCACAAAGAGTGCAGTTCCCAGTGCATTGCTCTGGGTCTGATTGCATTCCATAAGGACCCACACGCTCCAGATTCCCCAAGAGTGTGGGTTACTGAAGCAACAGGAGAGCAAGTTCAGGATGGCTGCTGATCGGGCACTGCTACCGATTTGCTGATGTGTGTAGGACAGAAAGGACAGTATTGATTCAGGTGACCCCCAGTGGGAATAATGTGCTTTGACTCTATGATTTAGAAGGTTAAACAAATGCTTTCTAAGCTATGTTAAATTCACTGTATTATTAAAACTATACTAAAGAATAGTATACTAAAAAGCTACTAAAGAAAAACTCATGACTGTCTCCAGACAGTCATGACAAGCTTTTATCTAATTAGCTAATCAAGCTAACAACTACCACTAAAATCCAATTAACAAATCACTTCAGTAAACAATCACTAGAACACATTCTACATGTACTAACAACAAGAACAGCCAGTAGGATAATAATGGTTTTCTCTTCTCTCTAAGTTTCTCACTATCTTCCCTTAAAAAACCTGGAGAGAGAACTATATTCTCTGTGTTCAAAGAATGAATACCACAGCACAGTAAAAGAGATTATAAGTGAGATCTGCTATCTTGTCTATTGAATCTTCCTGGCTCTGCTCCAAAGCAGTGGAAGATGCAAAGCTCACCTAAAGGCATCCCTTCGGGAGAGGAGTAGAGACAAGTTCCATTGACTGATCCTGAGCAGCAGAGATGTTCCCCTCCAGAGAGGTGTTTTTTTCCCCTCATGTTTTCCTACTCCAGCCTCTTGTGCCTGAAGCCTTCTTTTATCCTTTAAATTTTTGCATATCCTGAGGGAGTGGAACTATCCCATGCTGTAGCTGGGGTCTTGTGACTTTGCTCATACACGCATTACATGACACATGGTTTCCTTCACTGGCATCCCCAGGGCTGTATAAGTGCATTCGTTAATGGGGCCTTATGAGAAACTCTGTTACTGCTGGTCAGAATTCTCAGTTGACAAAAGAGGGACAAGAAACACCTTGGTCGTCCTCCATATACTGAGGTGGCCACAGAGGTTCTGTGACCTCCATCAGAGATCTTTGCATGCATCCTCATCTCCTGAATGACCCGGTTTTCTAACAAGAGTGTGGATGTCAGGAAGGAGGAATGCTGGTGCAGGCCTGAAGAGAAGGTGAACTCCAGAAGTGTCTCTCACAAGGAGTGAGCTCACCCAGGAAGCCCCTGCAGAGCCAGGATGGAGCTGTGGGACAGGGCGGGGTGTCAGTCACTACTGAAAGACAAACAGGACATGGCAGAAGCAGAGGGAGGCTCTCACCAGACCCTTGAGAAATGCCACCCCTTCCCTGTCAGCTGCCTGAGAGGCTGTAGGAGCTTCAGTCCCAGATGGCCCCTGATTGTAGGGCCAGGGTCACTTTGGAATCTGTGCCTCCCCTCGGGCAGAGAACGACCCAGGAGAGCAGCAGCACAGTGCTTTGGGAACGTGTGAGCCCAGCAGCCTTTGAGTCTTGGCCCACAAAGGGCATGTGGGAAGTTGAAACCCATCTTCTCTTGCTTTCTGTGCAGGTGCTTCTAGAGAAAGAGCAGGACCACACTGCCTCATCTGAGATGCCATGCCAGACTCAGGGAGAGCTGTTCCCTGCCCGAGGGCAGGAAGAGCAGCTCAGGCAGCAGGTGGAAGAGCCACAGGAGAATGGCCAGGTAAGCCTGACTGGCCAGGGGACAGAGGGAAGGGCAGGAAGAGGGACATAAACCAGAGCTCCTGGGACTGAGGAGGCCAGGAGTCCCACAGGCACTGAAAGCACAGAGCCTTGCAATCTGCAGAGATCAGCCCTGGGACAGGAGGTTTGCAATGGAGGCTGATGTGGGGAGGGAAGCAGAAAGAAGTGGCTGAATAAATGTGATTTGGAGGCTGCAAGAGGAAAAAGCTGAGCCTGATGGCAGCTCCCAGTCCCTTACTCTGCTTTTGTGTGTACAGAACATCAAGGCAGAGCCACAAGCAGAGCTGCCCAAAGCTCAGAGTGACATCATGGCAGTGAAGAGAAAGAACAAGGAAGACATGGGAAGAATTCAAGAGGAGAATCTCCATCAGCAGAGGGGTGATCAACAAAACCAGGTGAATGAAAGAGTGGCAGCCACTCCACTCATGAAATGTCCTCTCTTTTGTTTGTTAGAGAACATGAAGGAACAGCTGGATGCAGAGCTTCAGACAGCTCACAGTATGATCAAGGCAAGGCATAAGCGGCTGGAGGAAGAAATGAAAATCTTCAGAGAGAAACTTAATCGCTTCCGTCAGTCTCTGCAAAACCAAGTGAGTGAAAGAGGGATGCAGCCACTGCAGTCACCAATCTGGTGGTTTCTGCCCTTCTTGCCTTTCCAGTGCAGAGCAGCAGGGAGTGGGGCCATGCCTCTGAGTGCCATCCTGCTCTAGTGTGTATCACGGTCACTCTGAGGGACATTTCCTGGTGTGCTGAATCTCAACTGCTGCCCTGGACAATGAAACTGGTCCTTTGGTCTTTGGGCCAGCAGTCATCCAAAATGATTCCTGCTGGCCTGTTCCTGCTCCCCTCGTTTCTGGAGGTGTTTTTACAGTGGAATGTAAAGGAGGATTGGAACAAGCTGTTGTATTCCCTGTCAATCTGTTCTTTCCCTTTCCCCACAGTCAATGACTCCTGGCTGACAGGGACAAGCTGTAGTGTCTGACTGCTTTGTTCTGTTTGACTTGAGGTGCAAGTGTTGACATCTCACCAGGCAGCCTGCGAAGACTTCCAGCCAATGTCTGGCAATGAAGGACCCCAAGTTAGGAGTGAGGCACAGGAGCAGTGCCCACCAGAAATGCTCCAGGTCCAGCACATCATGGGCTCTGAACCTGCTGCTGCAGCAGCATCACCTCGAGGAAGCCCTTCTGTGAAACCTGGGAACTCAGGCTCGGGCAGATCCTGGGAACAGGAGACTGAGGAGAAGCACCTGGAGCTGCTGGGTATGTCTGGGGTGTTTCTTATCTGAGGGACAGTGTGTTGTGGGCAGGTGTCAGCAGAGCTGTACCAAAGGCTCCTCCTGAGTTTGGTGTCACAGGGCCATTTAGGACTCCCCAGAGGCAGTGCTGTGCTCCGAGGCAGCGAGAGAGCTCTGGGTGTTCCTGCTGCCTCTGAGGGCACCTGGGACTGGCTTGGGTTTGCCTGAGCTTCCCTCTCTGCTAAAGGCTGAAGCAGGGATTGTTCTTGGATCTGCAGAAGGCTGTGACCTAGCAAATGATCTAGGCAAGTCCTGTGTGCTAGTGGCCAAACTGAACAGAATTTTTAGCTTCCTAAATTCTCCTTAGATGCCTGACTTCCAACCAGTCATTAGAGCAAAAAAACTTCACAGAAATGGACTGGCTTTGGAGTTTTGTCTTTTGGGTTGGGTTGTTTTTTTTTTTTTTGGGGGGGGGGCATTGCTTTTGTGTTGTTCATTTTTGGTGGGGGTTTTTTGTTGTGTTTTTCTCCATCCTGAAGGAGCCCTTCTACCCCACGTCTTACTGATGTCATTTTTATGACTCTTACTGTTACCACTACTACATCTGCAGTTTATTTTCATGAGAATGCTATATTTTTGTCAATAAGAGAATGCTATCTTTTTGTCAATAAGAACTACTTTGAAAGAACATCAGGTTACAGGACAAATAGGGAGCACAAGGTGTTTTCCATGTGCCCCCAAAGAAAAACCAGAGACTTTGATAACAAACTTCATTTAATCTTCTAGTTTTATGCTTATCAAGATGTGCCCAGGAGACACATCCAAGTGGCGTGATCAGATAAAACTGTACTGCAGGCATTTCTCAGGAGAGAGCCTCCAGCCCAGCCATGGTATATTCCTCAGATCCATGGCACTTTTCCATACCCAATTCCCACTTTTTCCCATGACTGTTAGAATCCTACCCATTGGCCCAAACCCTGCTGAGATCAGTCTCTAGGAAAACACATCAAGTTCCTTGTGATTCTGCAGCACAACCCAATGAATCTGTTTCTTGCCTGTAACAGCTGCCAGTGCTGTGCTCTCAGATAAGACCTGGTGGGGCTGAGACCAGAGCCCAGTGGATTCTGTGTCTGCCATCACCTGTTGGGACAAAAAGGGCACTGATCTGTGCCTCGGTGTGGCTGATCTCAAAGCCCATCCTGTTGTGTCCTGAATGGGGGCAACAGCTTGTCCGGGGCTCAGGCTCACTCTGGCTTCTTCCCATCAGTGCCTGTCAGTGCTCATGCTTGGGCTTTGCCAGCCTTGTTGTGCTAGCTGCCCTGTCCCTGCAGGCTGGAGGGACTGCAGAGGCTGGAGCCTTCCTTAGCTGGGAGAGGGGCATCTTTGAGCTCAGCCTGCTCATAAACAGGTCAGGGTCCTGATGCTGAAAGCCCCTTTGGGATCAGTTACAGCTTGAGCTGCTCTGGTTTACAAATGGGAAGACATTCCTTTGGCAAATTGCTGAAAGGTGGGGAAGATGTCCTCCTCTCCTGGGATTGCACGTCCCTGTGCTTTGTTTCCTGTCAAGAGAACTCTTCAAAAGACTCTACAAATCAGTCTCTGTGCCAGCCACTTGTGCTGCAGAGCTGTCTGCCTGGTTGTGGTCGTTGTTGCCCAGCTGACCACAAAGGGCTCAGAGCTCCAGGCACTGGGGCTGCCTTTTGTATCTCCTGGAAGCTGGGATCTCTGCTTTAAAGTCAGCATCTTGCATTTTGTTTCCCTCAGGGAGAATGGTGAATCCCACTGAAAATCCCCTGATGAAATACACGCATCTGAAATATCTTGGCAGCGGGTGAGTCCAACAGCAGTTACTCCTGCACAACCATGAGCCAGGTGTTTTTCTGGTGGAATGTCTATCCACCATGAAGTCAGGCCAGCTGCAAAGATGTTCACACACTGGGGATAGATTGTCCCATCTCTCAATGCTGCTCAGAATTTGTGAGTGGGCTCAGAAGGCATTGTCAGAGATGCCTTGTTACTGAGGTCGTGCCTGCATCAAGGAACAGGACCTGGAAGGTCTCCTTGTCTCTCAAGTGTGGGACAGCTCTGTGTTAATTTCTTTAGCATTTTTTGTATGTCTCAAAATCATACTGGCACACTAATGAAAAGAGAAGAAACTTGCTTGCCTGAAAGAGCAACCTACGCCCTATCAAAGTTGTGAGATAACAGTTCCCAGGAACAATTCTTTCCCCTGGTTTGAAGAAGAAAACACTCTGTGGTCAGGATAGGAACCACACCGTTTAGACAGTGAAACCCAAGAGGAAAGACTAAACTCCCTTTAGAAGTTGAACCCCAGTGCTTCAGGAACAGGTCCAGTGCCCATGCACTTGAGAGGAAAATGCATCATCTGCCTTCTGGCAGAGCCCTCCTGCATCCCACAGGTTTTGACATTTCCAGCAGAGATCTCCTGTGTGGGCTGGCTTTCACTGCAAGAACTAAACAGCTTCTCCTTTCTCTGCTTCTGTTTTGTTTCTAGGGGTTTTGGAGATGTTTACAGAGCACTCGACACTGCCACAGGAGGAGAGGTAAATGTCAACAGCCCCTGCAGACTCTGCTGCATTCGAGGGCTTTCCCCTCTGGTGTGAGCTGTGGCTGGAGCTCTGGGCAGAGCTGTACTGAAAAGGCACAAGAAGTACAGACTGGTGCCAGCCCACAGAACACATTTGGGACTTTGTCCTCCTCAGCTGCCGGAAGGAAGGCACGGAGGGCAGCGGTTCCTTTCAGAGAAGGACGCGCTCGCTCGCTCTCCATTGCTAAACAAAGGGTGGTGCCTTCGAGCACCTCACTGCTCTTTGGGGCTACAGCTTCAGAGTCCTGGATTCTCATTTCTGGCTGCCAGCAAATCTATCTGAAAGTTACTGGTAGTTCCTTAGCCACCTGCAGTGCTGCACTTGGGAACTGCACATAGGGAGAGATCTGCAAGGCGTCCCTGAAAGCCCTAAGCCCTGCCCATAGCCCAGGATGTATCCACAGAGTATTAAGGCATGGATTACTTCTTCTGAGTCTCAAAAAAGCAGCAGTGAGTGTGGTCAGAGGTTTGTGGGTGATAACTGAGACACCGCTGTTACCAAGTGGACAACACAAAATGTCAGTGGCCCCACGTGTCCTGTAACTGGCTCCCAAGAGAGCAGAGAAATGGGCTGTTGGAATGTCAGTTCCTAATTACTGCAGTGCCTAATCACAAGGCAGTTTGGCACAGCTCAGCTATGTCATTGCAAAATCACTCACTCCATGTGCCTTGTGGTCTCGTGCCACCAACCTCCCAAGTTACTGATTTTCAATGTCATTTTAGGTGGCAATAAAAAAAATAAATCTTCAAGGAGTGAGGAGGAAGGAGCTAACCTTTAATGAAATAATTGATCATGAAGAGATATAGGAGTCCCATGTTGTGAATTATTTGACAGGTGAGAGGTCATGGTCTTATCCCATGGATGTGTGTTTACATATTGCAAACATGATAGGTTAAAAACCCACTTTGGTAAGTGGCAGAAGCAAAGCTGTTAATTTTTATTTATTCATATTTCTCTACTCATCTCCAATGGATGAGAAGAGAGTGCATCTTGTCTGCATGAGTCTTCCCTGGCACACCTAGTTTGATAATTACTCCAAAATTATTCAATCCTGGATCAGCTGTATCTTCCTAACTCAATAGCCTCAAAGTTCACTACCTCCACATTTATTTGGATTGATTTTTTAAAGTTTCTTAAGTGCAGATGAACCATCCTAAAGTCGATTTCCCTTGGATTGCTGCCCCTCCCTTGCCATTGCTATGCATGCCAGGAAGACTAGGTGCTTTTCCAGAAACACCATGCCTGAAATGTTTTTTATTTTGGGCTGTTTCTAAACTGCACTTTTCATTTGCTGCCATCTAAGACATCTCCTTTTACACAGCTGTGCCTTTCTCCTTGAGACTGCACAGATTGCAAACAATGCACAGCCAAGAGGAAATATCTATTGCTATGATTCTGTCCTTGTCACAAAGGTACCTGGAAATAAGAAACCTGGAAGCCAAAAATCAACATAGCCATGCATATTCATCTCTACCCCCTTGTTTCCTTCTTTCAGCTACCTTCTGGGCAAGGAACTCTTGCTGGTTATAGAGTACATGGATGGAGGTGTCCTGAGCAATATTGTCAGCCAGACCTGCCTGTCTGAAGATGAGACAGCAGCCATCAGTCGGGAGGTCAGCAATCCCAGCTGTGTTTCCAAGGGCTTGGGCAGCATTGTCTGGGAAACAGGGGCTCAGAATAGGAGAGGTTTCATGTGCCAAGCCTGTTTCTGTGTTCCTGCTATTCTATGGGCAAGTAAAAGCATCTCAAGTGAAAGGCCTGCCAGTGCCCCTGCACTCCCTGTACTCAGTGCCAGTACTCTTATCTCCTGCTGTTGTATTCTCGCTCTGTCTCTTGTATTTGTATTTGCTGTTCTCCACCTTGCCTCTCTAAATGTTTGCCTGGAGTCTGTCTTCACTGCATTCCTTGCCTGTAAAAGCAAAGGTGCTGGTGGCATGATTTGAAACAAACATCAAAGAAAAAAGAGAGAGACTCGTTTCTCTCAGTCCTCAGCTAAAAAGGATAGGAGTGCAGCCAGAATGCTCTTTGCTTCTACATGCACTGCAGCAGGAGTCATCCTGGCTGGTTGGCAGGGGACAGCCTACAACAGCAGGTGCTGTTGCTCTTTCAAAAGCTGACATGCCTTTCCTCAGAAAGGTCCTGCTCTGCAGGTGTTGGAGCAGCAAGCTCTTCCTCTCAGTGGCCATTACTGTTCTGCCATTACTCCCCATTCCCCTGGAGAGGGAATCTTTTGGAGCTGTTTCCTTTCTTGTGTGATGAAATCACATCACTCATTTTTGCCCTCCTGTTTCTGTTTTCTCGCTCAGTGCCTGCAAGGACTGGATTTTCTTCATTCAAACGATGTGATCCATCGAGACGTGAAGAGCAACAACATCCTTCTCAGAACCGACGGTTCTGTCAAGCTGGGTCAGTATATTCTTGGTCAGGTGCAGAGTTCCAGGGATGTGGGTGTGGGGCTGCTTGGAGTGACTGCCAGCTCCTCAAAAATGGTGCTGGTGGCAGTGCAGGGACCCCTGCTGCGAGCTGAGGGCTCAGTTGCAACATGCACAGAGGTAGAAGGAGGCACAAACAGTCAAGAGTGGCCTTGCTCTGTGTGTGTCCCTTCCAGAGGGAGGGAGTTACAAGTCTAAAGTTTCCAAAGAACAAAAGCCACTGCTGGAGGCAGTGTAAAAAATGGGGGGATTTTTAAAGTCACCAATGCCAGGAGATTCAACAGCACAATTTCAAACTTCTACCGGGGAATTCTTTTGCTTGCTTTCCTAATTGCACAGAATTCAGATAAAACCAGTATTTTGTTTTCTCCTCAGCTGATTTTGGCCTCGCTACTCAGCTCACCCCTGAGCAGAGCAGACGCTGCTCGCTAACCGGGACTCCTTGGTGGATGGCACCTGAAGTGGTGACAGGTCAACCATATGGCCCCAAAGTGGACATATGGTCTTTTGGAATTGTGGGAATTGAAATGATAGAACAAGAACCTCCTTACTTGAGTGAAAGTTCTGGCACGGTAAGGAGCAAATACTCACTGATCCCACTGTCTTTCTCACCTGTCCCATGTCCTGTGTGCCACTGGACAAAATCCCATTGCCATCTGCTGGAACTACTTCCACCAAGGTCCCCTGCTACAAATGTCTCTGCAACACATCAGCATCTGCTGTACTTTTGGTTGCATCAGTGGGGGAAATCAAGCCTTACCACATGCAAACAAACTCCAAACAAACAAAGTGTTCTCAGGCAACACTTTCCTTTGGGTTAGTGGTTCCAGTTCTTTTGTCTGTGTAGATGGCCTTAATAACAGGAAAAAAGCATCTTAAAACTGTTGTTATCTTTCCAGAAATGAAGGAAGGAAACCCAAACCCAACAAAGTTTCTAAAACCGTGGTCTTTAGAGAGGAACCTAACCCTGTGTGCAGTTTCTTCTCAATGGGAAACATGGGCATGAGGGTGTAATGCACAGAGTCTCTTCTGCTTCTTGTGCAGTGCTGCTGAAACACTCAGAGACCCTGTTTCTCTCCTAGCCCAAGCAATATTCTGCACGTCACCAAGCCACAGCCTGGTGATGCGGAGAGCCTGCCAAAACCTCCCAGTGATTCCTGGCACTTTCTGGGATGGGTCTACCATTTATGCATTGTCTTGAGTAGCCAAATGACTAGAGGGTGGCCATAGAGATGGAACCTCTCCTTCTTCTGACCTAGACAATTTTTCTTTTGCTGCAAAAATGGGAAGCTGAAATTTTCAGACTGCTGAGAGACAGAGCTGCAGGTGGCTCCTGTGTGCCCAAGCAGGCATTTCCATCCCAATACATTTGTGCAGGCATCTTAATGTGTCTGTGTTGAAGAGGAGATTGTAAATGTTTGTTTCCCTACCTGGGTATTAACTGATGGATTTCCTTTCTTTTCCTCCAATTCCCATTGTTTTCAAGAACAGCACAAAAAGCTTGATGAGTTTTGTTCTAGGGCACGTGTGCTTAAAGGACCAACAGGCACTGCAGAGATGCCTTTCATGTTCTAACCCTTGAAATTAGTTACTATAGCAAAGTCCCTCTTCCAAAAAGCCTCTCAAGCTGGCATGAATCCTCAGAGATGCAAATGTCCTTTTGCTGATGTAGTTCCCACTAACTAGGTCAGGCAATGAAATCAGCTGCCAATGCAAGGTCTGCAGGATGGTGGAAAAGCTGTGGCTGCATTGGGGTTTGGGTTTATGGTTGGTAAAGGAAAGTCATCTCTGGGTCTGTGCAAGGGCAGAAACTGCCACTGAAGAACAGAGGTTAAACAAAGGGATCTGGGAGAGCCTTAGAGATGTGAAAGCAGGAGGCAGAGCCTGGTGTCTCCTTTTTCTCCAGGCTACACACCTGATAGCCACAGTAGGGACTCCACAGCTGCGGCAGCCCAAGCTCCTCTCGGCTTTGCTGCGTGACTTCCTGAGCTGCTGCCTGCAGACAGACGAGGAGCGGCGCTGGTCTGCCAAGGAGCTCCTGCAGGTAAAATGGGAAGGGGCTGCAGGGGAAACAGGCTCTGAGGGAAGGGCTCCTCCTCCACTCAAGTCCAAGGCATCAGATGAGCCTCCTTCCTCCTCACCTCCACTCTTGGTGCTCTTCAAATGAAAACAGTGAGGAATCCTAGACTGGGCTGGACCTGGCAGGGCCCTGTAAATGTCCTCTGGTGCAAGTGTCCTGCAATGAGCAGGGACATCTTTAAAGAGATCAGGTTGCTCGGAGCCCTTTGCCCCCAGAGCAGGAATGGTTGCAGGGATGGGGCACCTACAAGCTCTTGGGGCAAGCTGTGCCAGGGTGGCACCATGCTCCGAGTAAACAAGTTCTTCCTTAGACCTACTCTGATTAGATGCCTTTGGTGTTTAAAAATATTTGTCCACATCCTATTGTAACTGGCCCTGTTAAAAAAGATGTCCCCCACTTTCTTCAAAGCCACTCTGAAGTCTTGGACAGTGGCAATAAAGTCTCCCTGGGGCCTGTTCTTCACAAAACTGAATAACTCCACCTCCCTCTGCATTTCCTGACAGGAGAGGTGCTCTGTCCTCTGACTGTTTCTGTTGCCCTCTTTTGTGATTTGGTGGAGTGTTCAGTTTTATCTAATGGCAAAAGTATTGAAGTAGAGCAATGCGGGGTACAGAGACATGAAATGGTGGTGGAGGAACCCAAGGAAGCCAGTCCCAGCCTAGGGGTCAGAGATTTGGCTGTGGGCAGGAGGGGCTGTGGGGGGCTCACTCTGAGGGGCCCTGGTTTGTGCCCCCCAGCCCACCCTTAGAGGTTTCTGCCATGCAGACAGGGACAGCTGGGAGGGACTTGTCCCAGCCCCATCTGCTGCCTGGCACGCTCAAGCAGATGGGAACTGTGCCAGGGTTACTGCCAGGCTGTGTGGCAGAGAGGGAACTGCAGGGCCCAGTGCCCCTGGGCTGGCCCTGCTGGGAAGGAAGGTGCCAACCAGCACACGAAAGGCAGGGCGTGGAACAGTAGACACTGCTTTCTGTCCCTGTGGGAATCAGCACAGTGCCTGTCTTTCAAAGGCAGGGGCCTATGTGAGTCATTGGAGTTTCCTGAAAGGAAGATAACCCAGGGACAGAAAGCACCATTTCTAGAGCACTGGCAGGGCAAAAATCCCAGCATGATGAAGACATCACAATAAACAGATGAGTGGGATTCTGGGCCAGGTTTGCCTGTGATGGCAAGGTCTTGCACACTGGGGATGACTGGGGAGCAGATGGTCCCATTGCTCCTCTTTCTGGGTCTTTCCAGCAACTTGATGTATCCTGACTGAGTCCCTGAAGCAATGAGCTTGGAAAGTAATGGTTCACTGTTCTTTGTTGTATTTTTTTTTCCGGTGGACAGCATCCATTTGTAACTTCAGCCAAGCCACCATTCATCCTGGCACAACTCATCAACTCTGTGAAGAAGACTAATAACCCTAACCCTAAACCTAAACCCTAACCCTAACCTTAAATGCTAACCCAAACTCAAACCCTAACCCTGTCCCTATCTCTAACCCTTACCCTATCCTTAACCCTTACCCTAACCCCAACCCTAAGGCTAAGCCTAAACCTAAACTTAAACCTAAGCCTTAGCCTAACCCTAAACCTTACCCTAGGAGACGAGAACATAGCAATCATGTCAAGATGTTATCTCTGTTACCAATTTAGAGTAGGATTGTAGAGTAGGGTTGCTGAAGAGATTTGTAGCATAGAATTATAGATTAGAGTTGTAATTAATAAAGTTTCTGAAACATCAACTCATTTGGAAGATTCTCCTCCTTCTGACCCCTTCAGAAAATTCAACATTTCCTTCTGAATTACCAATTGTTTTTTATTGGTGCTGAATCACACATATGGCTTCTTTTGTATGGTTTCGTAAGTGAGGAGGGCTCCTCTTCATTCATCCTCTCCAGACCACACTGCCTTTGGAATATGACCCACTGGCTGGTTATGGCACAGCTGCAGTATTATTTCTAGTTGAGGCAGTAAGGGCAATGGCATTTGAAGGCAAAACCAAAGGAAGAATGAGGCAGCCCAAACATCTTGTGCAGATGCAGGCCTTCAGCTGTGACTGGAGAGCATTGGGGTTCCTGCCACTTGGATTTGTATCCCTAAATGCAATAATCTCTTTGGCTGGAGGAGAGCCTTGCTCAAGTGAGAAAGCAGAAAGATCAGAGAGGGTGCTCGGGAAGGTCTCCTGTGGTGCAGAGCTGTCAGCGCCTGTGAGGTGAGAGCGGGCCCGGCCTTGCCCAGGCTCGAGCCCCAGCAGAGCCCCGGCAGAGGCCGGAGCAGCCTGAGCCCCGGCAGAGGCAGGCTGGAAGGAGGCCCTTGGAGCTGCAAGAGGCAGCAGCCGGGCCCTGGGTGCCTCTTCCTGGGAGCGGGCAAATCCTCGGCTCTCAGAGCCCAGGTGGCTGCTGGCTGGTGCCGAGGGGAAGCGCAGCCGTGCTGGGCACAGCCCGGCCTGGAGGCATTGGCCGTCTGGAGTGTGCCAGGAGGAAAAAGGCCAAGGGCAGCCGTGGGCCGCTGGGCTGGCTGAGGATTCCTCCTCTTCTGCTGGCTGCCCTGCAACTCCTGGCAAAGGCCAGCAGTGTGTGCAGCACTCTGGGCACCGGGGCAGGGAGCCGGGCTGCTCGGCAGGCTGGAGCACAGGGCAGCTCCTTCAGGCCCGGCACTTGTGCCAGGGAAGCGAAGCCAGCGTGAGGCAGGGACAGCTTGGCAGGGCCCATCTGAGGAGCCAGCGCCTCACGCAGCTCTGGGAGGAAGCACCTGCAGTCCTGCAGTTCTGCACTGAGCCAGAGCAAAGGTGTGAGATTCAGAATGTTACAGGTTAGTTGCGGTGGGGAATGAATCACTGACTAATAAGTCCAAATAAAATGAAATTTATTAATTGACAGAACAAGCGATAATAGGCAAAGTCAGCGCACCGGGCGTGCTGGGCGACAGGAGAGTCTCCGCTCTAACACTGCTGCACTCTTCTGATATTTCGTGGAGTTCTTATACAGTCCTGTTTTCGGGTTGATGTGTAGTACTCTGCGTATTCTTCTTTTATTTCTAGGTGGTCATAGTCCACCCCCCGGAGGTCTGAACATGAAGACTGGTATTTTCCTTTGTCTGGTTCCTGGAATTTTAGGCTCAATCTGCTGAGTTCCTGGAATCTTAGGTTTACTGAGCGGATAAACTGATACTGTGCTATCAATCATAGCAAACCCCCCACCCATATTAACAGTTTACTAAGCAGATAAGCAAATGTTTGTGAAACCTATTGTCTTTTGGTTTCACCTTCCTTATCCTTTTAAGTCTGGAAATTTACTTAAACAAACTAGAGGTGGTGCAACCGTCTTACTGGAATAACTTTGTCCGCTTTTGATGAACAAACTTAAAGTTTTACCCATTACACAGAATGTTTGGCAGAAATATTCAGGCCCACCAGGCCAGCCTGCTTTGTCCTCTCTGACGCACAGCAAGTGCTGTGCAATGCAGCTCTGAGCTGCTGGGAGAGAGGCAGTCGGGGATGTGCCTGAGGTGAGCCAAGGGGTTAGCTGAAAATGCAATTAGGATAATTGAAAACTACAGATGAGTTGAGGGGCCAGCTAGGAATAGAATTGGGATAGTAGAAGATTGCATGTTTTAGTGAAGATTTTCAAATGAGGTAAGAAGCTAAGTTAGTAATACAGCTAGCAGAAATCACGTACCTTAGTTAGAGTACCAAATATATTAGGAACATAAAGCTAGGAGTGACAGGGATAGAGGAAGCAATTGTGAAGAAGCGGAAACCATAGAAATACCTTGCCTTAAGAATAATTGAACAGTCAGGAGAGGCTTGGACCATGAGCAGCAGGTCCCAAAGGTCTTGCCAGCTGGCCATGGGAGAAGAGTTCACATGAGGAAGAAAGCTTTCTTCCTCCCATAAAACCACTCCCTCATTTCAAAATCCCACCGACCCAGTTAAGGGAGTACAATTGCACAGCTGTAATAGACATTCAGCTGATAAAAATGCAAAGCAGGCAGGTAATAATTATGTATTATGGGTATTTAGAAACCTATTGTAAAACCTTTTCTGTAGAAATAGAGAGCAGGAGTCTGCAACTCCTTGCACATATCTTTGGAAACTAGTTCACATGTGACCAGCGCTGCAATAAATACCCTTCTTTTCTACTATAATTAGTTGAAGAGTCATCTGTCTGTGCTTCAAGGGTTATGCTGGAGTAGTGAACTGATTTGGAAGAGAGCAGAAGAGTTTCAGCAGGCAATTTTTGGAAGAGATAGAAGGCTCTTGTGACTGCTATTTGGAATGCAGTAATGATCCCAAAGTCCATACAATTGTATCTTTGTGTCTGAATTTAAATCAGAATGATTATAGATAGCTTCATGCAATTTGTCTACAAATTTATCAAAGTCTTCATTCTTCTTTGGTAAATTTGTCTAAAAGACATAGTGTGTAACTTATCTGGAAGTGCAAGGATAGCATTATATGCTAGTTGTTGGCTCATCTGTAAGACTTGATCAATGCTCCTAGCCTGGGCAGTGGCAGTATCCGAGGGCCCCTTGCCAAGTAACTGTTGTGCTGTTAAACCATGCAGAGGATCACCCTGCACTCTAGGTCTTGCTGCTTCTTGAGCACACTTTTCCTCCCAGCTTTTATGAAACATCTCCTGCTGATGGGGTGGCCTTATAAGTCTTTTTAGGGTATGCATATCAGCTGGAAATAATGTGTTAGATGTAAAAATATACTGCAGAAGTGACTGTGAAAGTTGGGATTTTCAACTAAATTGTGAAATTGCAGCTCTCAATTTTTCTAAAATCTTCCAATTGAAAGGTTCTCAAACTCTACTTGCAGCATTAGATATTACAGGAAAAGCTTCTACACCATTGGAGAGAAAAGTCCTTTCTACAATAGCTTCTGGAATAACTTTTTTCTACTGTAGTTTCTGAGCTGCTTCTATTTCAGGGTCACATTCCAACTCTAATTCCACATTCTTTACAGCGTGAGAGGGAGGATTTTGTTTAACCGGCTCAAATGCTGGCTCAGAGGCAGAATGGAGGAGTTTTTGCATGAGAGTGGCCATATTCAGCCAATGCACAATCCAGCCTGCTTGTAATAATGGACAATGAACAAGTTCACAAAGAATGAATTATGGACATATTCAGAAATGAGCTTGGTATATCCTTGAAAAAGATACAAGAAGAAGAATCATCAGGACTCAGCAAGTTTGTCAGCAAGCTTGGGAAAGTGAGCCATGGGTAGGCCAGACAACCCCAGCAAGATGCGTGAAAAATTAGGTGATCCAATCAGCATTCTATTTTAGATGTGTGAACAGCGAGGATTAACCAATCATGTATTAGCTAGAGACATGTGGGCAGTAAAGATTTATTATAAATAGAGTCTTTTTAGGAATAATAAATTTAGCTTCACTGGATCATATTGGTTATGTTGTGATGTCCCTGAACCTCTGCACCATGCACTTAAGGGTGTATTGGTTTTCCCCATGAAATGTACACATCTGGGGAAGTGCCCTTGGAAGAGAGGGGCTGGATTCCCAAGGAAACTGCTTCCCCAGGAGCCCCCAGTGAGACAGGTGCAAGTGTCTCCATTTGACTCCCTGTGTTTCCTTCAGTCCTTGAGGCCCCTTGCACTTTGCAGAGGGGCATGCAAAGGGAGAAGGCTGTGAAGAAATACCAATTATGTTCTCTTGATGCAGAGTGTGATTTTATACACTCTCTCCTATGGTACAGATGCTCTGCATTTCTACTGTGTTGATTATTCTTATCAATACATATTTTAATTTGCTCTGGCATTCTTCCCATAGAAAAGTTTTCCTTGTGTATTTGATTTACGTCTGCAAATGTTGATACATAACTTTAGGTACCTGAATTTAGCCCATTTCTCCTCTCACTTTAATTTTAGAAAATGTCAGAATTACAGATATACGCACTAAAGTATCCAAGATTTCTGTGCAACAGAAAGATGAGTAAACAGTAGTACAGCCCAATCTGCATTACCTTTAGCAGTTACCAAAGCCAGTAGATATTTAGAAAAGTGGGCCTTCTTTCAGCAATATTACAAATCGATGGTTATATACAAATTATAATATTATAATATTGGCTTTACACAAATATTAAAATGGATTCTATATATGTGATGTTAATTAAACTTAGAGAGCTCCCAAGGCCTTGAACATACTTGAGACTGATTTTGCAATAAACTGTCTTTTAAAACTCTGTTTGGAAAGCAGAAGGTAGGAACTTCGGTCATCTGTTGTGTTTGACTTTATTGTTATTTGAGATTGTAGTAAATACTGAGCATGAGCTGGGTTGCAGATTGTAATTGCTCATCTTTCCAAAGATAGATATGGATACTATTAACACGTGCCCTGTTTATTGTTCCTAACTGACTAATTTACTGCAGTAGTTTTATAGTGCATTTTTATTGTTGTAATATTTAAATGTAGTGGAAGAATATATATTTGACTTGGGGTAGTTTGGCTTTTGTTTTTCGAATAATAAAACCACTCTCTTCAGCCTGGGGAAGAAGAAATCTGCTTCTGTCCTTGTGTACAGCTATGGGTTTGTTCACATAGCTTCTCCTTCCCTTTTCTGCCTAGGCTTTCTCACCTGCAGTTTTCAGTAGAAAAGCAACAAACCTTTGAAAGGCTAAACCTCAACATAACTGTGACCCTCAATCAATACTTCCTTCTTCCAATTTCTAAAGATCTCTTTTTCCTGGGCATTCAGTATGGCCTTTTTCCTCAAAGTTCTTTGGCTGTCTTGAATGCTTACAGTGTAAAAGGTAATCCCTGATCTATTTTCAACTCCCTGCTCAGATGCAGACTGCTGGAAGGGAGCTAGGACTGGTACTGGCGACCTGGCAGCTTGTCCAAGCAAAATTCTTGAAATAGTGGTAATGTGGAGAAGCATGCAAGTCCAGGTGGTGAACTCATATATGCAAGTACTTGCAGTTTCCTGACAGGACTTTACAGTTCAAGGGTATGGTCTCATCTTATTTCTGTCCCTTAATGCTCAATCCTTGCCACATTTCTTCAACTTCTTTTGCATTGTCATCTTCCATGTTTTCTTCCTCTCTTCTTCTCTCTGTGACTTTCTATGCAGGATGGATAACCTGTCATACACTGTCAGCTTGCTCAGTGACCGAGTAGTGATATGATGGTGTAGAAATTGTAGGTGCAGAGTAGGCAAACGTGTCATGCTTCTGTGTGCCCTCTGCCGGCAGACCTGCTTCCGAAACCTTCAGTCAGACTTGGAAAAAAGGCTGGTCACCACTACTTTGTTGTGGTTTATGCATTGATGAAGAAACACTTCCATCTGAGCCCACTTAAGCCACTGCAGAGCAGGAATTGTTGCTTTGGTAGCAGATGTGCTGTCAGGGTCCTTACAGCTCCACAAGATGTGCCTCTCCTAGAACAGATTTTTGCATTTTTGTACAATAAAAACTATGTTTTAAATCGCACCAGTGTAAGTCATGCACTCCTGTAGATGTGTTTTCAGACAGAGATATTCATATATATGCCTAGTGAATGGCCTTCTGGGCAGCAGGAACAAATGAGGAAGGAAACTGGGCTGATAAAACATGCTTCTGCTTCAAGAAAACCCCCCAGTCTTCCCTTTCCACAGAAGGCTATAAACCTTTTCTTGATTGGCCTAAAGGGGATAAACAAGTCCCTCCATGTCCTGATCTTTTACTAGTCTCAAATTATTTAGAAAAGTTTTAATTTTTTTTTTTTTTTTTTTTTTTTTTTTTTTTTGTGGGGGGGGGGGTGGTGGTGTTCGGGTCTGTACTTCAGACCTGTTCTCCCAGCAGCCAGGGACCTGTGGGTGGGGCAGGTGCTCGGGTAATTACCAACAGGTACTTGGTGATTGCTAACAGCAGTTGAGGTGAGAAGTTGGCTGGTGCCTGGCTGAGGGCTTGAGGACTGTGGTGAGAGAAGGGATAGGGAGAGGAGTGGAAAATATTAGTTACACAAGCAAATCTGAGGTGTAGGTTGGATTTAACTGGATTAGGGACTGCATTTCATGGTCTTAATCACAATTTATGAAGAACTGAACATTTAACTATGAGATAGGACTATTTAGTTGTTATTCTAGATGCTGCATTTACTAATATGTAATGTAGTTTCTTTGTATTTTGCTCAGAAGCTGTCTCAAAACATTGAAGTCCAACTAAAGTCTTCATAAACACAAGTTAATAGCTTACTTTTTGTTAAAAACAGAAGCTGAAAGGGCCAATGGCTCTTGCATTCAGTAATTCACACATTTTAAAAGAAGTGGCTCTCTCCTCTTCCTGTGGCTAGCTTGTCTCTTCAGGCTAGAAAACATTTCTGGGAGCATTTCCTTGCTGCTCCTATATCTCTATGCCCTTGGAATCTGATGCTAATACTATATTTTTCTAAAATTAGAAAATTTTAAATTTCTGTAGGCCCTTTCATTTTGTAATTTGCACCTGTCACTCGGGGGGGAAAAAGTCTGATAAGTTTTTTTTTTTTTTCTTGTAGGTCTCTCAAATTGCATTTAGCTGCAAAATCCTAGGTCAAGCTAACAGGATGCCTGAAATGGACACTGGTAGAAGGTAAAAAAAATTGCCTGATACAGATGCTATCAACTATTTTTAGTTCCTGACAGTCCAGTATTTCCCTTACCGAAGGGATACCTGTTCATATTTCTTTCTCTTTTTCTTGCAGCTCTCAGTTCTGTGATGACTGAGAAACAAAAATACAAAGTAAGGGTGTGCAGAGTAGATGGACTTCATGAGAATTAGGGGGCAATTTGACTATACACTGATCTGTATGACTGCCTTCTTCTGTGAGATTGTAGTGATGTTGTAATATATGTTGGGAAATAATTCATGCTATAAAAGCATGTATTTCATAAAGATTCCAAAATCCAAACAAGTCTCTGACCGCAAGCAGCCTGAGAGGCAGGCGTCTATTCAAATTCCGAAATTCCTGAAGGTGGCCAGATAACGATCGGCACTTTAGCTCAAGAATAGACACACCCAGTGAGATGATCACCATTATCCTGAGACATCGCCTAAGAGTGATCATTGCCCTGTTGATAACATCGATCAAGATAGCCAAAGTCGCCAGAAAGATACTTGTGAATACGTGCCTTCCCTAAATCTGATCAGTGCTGGCTATCAACAAGGAAATGGCGATTGTCCAGCTCTGCCCAGTGAAAGAACCAACTATGAATATGCAGAGTTACAAAAGAAACTGGGACTTCTTTGCTCAGGCATAATAAACTGTATAAAGCATGCCTGCAAGAAGTGGCTCTCGTGAATGGTGGAGGGTCTGATGCAATAGAGCTGGGATCCAGGTTCACCCAGCACCGACCCCGGGCTCGACGCTGTCTTTTTGGCTGTGGAGGTTTTGAAGACCATATTTTAGTAGCGGAAAATGATAAAGAAATCTTTTCAGATTTTTTATAATTTGGCTTTCGATTGATCATTTGTAACAGTTCCATATAGATGATTCCACATTTGGTGTCTTGGTGCATAAATCAAGAGCACAATCAGTTCATGATAAGCACCAGTACAAGCTGGACTTCCCAGAGCAGCCAACTGAAAGAATCTGAAAAGAAGAAATGCAGGAAATGCCTTGGTAAACCTTGCCTGGAAGACGGGTGACTTTTTTTCAGTAATCTATAATCCATTCCCTTGGCCTTTGGCTTTCTTTCTGGCCATTTGCATCCCAGATTCCCCATGAAGTGCAAAGCCTGAGCTTGTGGAAGTGGCTGAAAGATGCCCTGTTCCTCTGCAGGGACACTCAACTGGAACAGGAGCCGGAGCGCTGTCTGGGGCAGCCTCCTCCGAGCTGGAATTTGTGCCGTGCTGGGAGAGGAGGAGGAGGGGGAGAAGGCTGGCGCTGTGTGGCAGGAGCAGGAGGTTTGGGCCGCAGGACATTCCGTCTGTGCCGCTGCCCCGCAATGGGCGGCCGTGCCCGGGGCTCTGGGCCTGGCCCCGCGTGCGCTGAGCTCCCTGGGCTGGGCTCAGGTTAACGCTGGGACTGGGCAGAGCCTGGGCTCCAACTGGGGGCAGCAGCAGTGCAAAACACCTCTGGGCATCTGCGTTTCCTGCTGCTGGGAAGGGGCAATGAAGTGAGTCGAGAAGTTCTGGTTTCTGCTTCTCCTGGTTGATTTTTTAATTTAACTCCACACTGCGGAGGCGAATTCTGTGACAGCCTCTCTCAGTTTATTCTATTTCAACAGTGCCAGCAACAGGGCTCTGTTTGAGCGCTGCAAATGTGGCCTGTGAAGCTTTAATTCCCCTCATCTTAGTGTTCAGGGGCCTGTGAGCATTCCAGTATCTGCTGATCTTTATGCCTGTGACAAAAGTACTGACTTCACTGTCATGAAAGCACCGTGGGTAGCACCAACTGAAAGAGGCATTTGCATTTTTATGATTAAAATTCAGGTTGCAAGCAGAAGAGGGCCAGGAGCAGCCATGATCTGCAATTCCCAAGGCAAAGGCACCAGCAGCCTCCTGCTGTCACCTCAGGGTGAGTCAAACAGAGCTGGAAACAGCGCTGGAATTCAATCCTTTCTTCCTCTGAGGGCTGGCTCAGGGCAGCACAGGCGGGCCCTGAGCAGTCAGGGCTGTGTGTGGGTGCTGGTTGCTCTGCTCCAGAACTGAGCTGGAAGAAGCCCTTGGGAGCCGAGGCAGGAGCAGGCGGGAAGGGGCCGGCGCTGCTGCTGCTCCTGGCCGGGAGCCCCGGCTGGGCTGGGCCGGGCCGGCGCCCCCTGCGCTGCGGCTGCTGCTGCTGCCAGAGCCGGGCGGGACTCGGGAACAGGGAACGGACACGGGGGGACAGCAAAGGTCTGGCGGCTGCAGGGATGGTGGCGCTGGGGCCAGCGACAGCACAGAGCTTCAGCCTGCAGTTAACCCCGAGGGAAATGCTGGGCCAAGGCTCCATTTCAGCCTTTCTTTAGTTGTCACTGTAATGAAGGGACTGAAATTAAAGGAGAGCAATCAGGGCCCGACCCCTCCTCCTCTTGGAGACGCCCAGCGTCTGGGGCTGTGAGGGGTTGTGAGGGGCCGTGAGGGGCTGTGAGGGGCCATGAGGGGCTATGGGGAACTGTGAGGGGCTGTGAGGAACTGTGAGGGGCCATGAGGGGCTGTGAGGTATCACTCTTGAGTCGAGAATGACACAGGAACAGGCGGGAGGCAGTTTGTAGAGAGAGTGAAAGGTTTTATTCAAGAGAACCTTGCGGTTTTTATAGAGTGAGATGATTTATTCTGTTTGATTGGCTGGTTAAAAAAAACACATTGCACTGTCCTTGAGAAGAACAGAAAGACGAAGTAGAAGAACACCACCTGCAGATTGTTTATACTTAACAAGTTCTCACATCCCTACAATACCCTAAAAATTCTCACATGCTGCTGTGAGAAACACTTGTTGTTTCTCTCTCTCTCTTCCAAAGCATCCACAGTGAGGGGCTGTGAGGGGTCTTGGGGAATTGTGAGGGAGCCATGAGCTGTGGGAGGCTGTGAGGGGCCATGGGGAACTATGAGGGAGCCATGAGGGGCTGTGAAGGGCCATGAGGGGCTGCAAGGAGCTGAGAGGGACTGTAAGAGTCGGTGAGGGGCCATGGGGAACTGTGAGTGAGCCATGAGGGGCTGTGAGGGGCCATGGGGAGCTGTGAGGGGCTGTGGGAGGCCAGGCTCCTCATGGAACCAAAGATCCATTGTGACACTGCGGAACCAAGGAGATCATTGTTGACAGTACAGAACCTCATGGAACCAAGGGGCCATTGCGGCACAGCAAGGCCTTGTGGAACCAAAGGGACCATGGTGACACTATGGAACCTCATGGTACCACAGGTCCATTGTTACACAGCAGCCACAGCAGGGCCCCAGAACCAAGGAGATCATTGTGACACTACACAACCTCATGGAATCAAGGCGTCCATGCTGCACTACTGAACCTCATGGAGCAAAGGGTCCATTGTGACACTGTGGAACCAAGGAGACTGTTGTTGGCAGTAGGAAAGCTCATGGAACCAAAAGTCCATTGTGACATTGTGGGGCCTCATGGAACCATGGATACCATTAGGACACTTCAGGACCACTGGTACCAAGGGGCCATTATGACACTGCAGGGCCTTGTATAACCAAGTGGTCCTTGTAGCATGGCAGGGCCTTATGGACTCAAGGGGATCAAAATGACACTGTGGGGCTCCATAAAGGGCTGTGGAGCTCCATAAGGGGCTGTGGAGCTCCATAAGGGGCTGTGGGGTTCCATGAGACCACGGGGCCATTCTGACGGTGGAACCAAGGATACCATTGTTACACTACAGAACAAAGGAGGCCATTGTGAACCAGCGGGGGAACCCACTGGGACTATTGTGACACTTCAAGGGCCATTGTGGAACAGCAGGGCCTCGTGGAAGTGATGAGACCATTGTGACATCCCAGGGCCTTGTGGGAGCAGGGGACCATAGGGACACTGTGGGTCCCCATGGAAACAAGGAGCCAGTGTAACACATCCAGGCCTGCTGGAACCAAGGGGCCACTGTGATCCCATGGAACCCAATAGAACCAAGGGGCCATTTGGAGACACTGTGACCTCATGGAAGCAAGGGGCCATTGTGCCACTGTGAAGCCAAGGAGACCATTGTTATATCACTGGGCCTCATGGAAACAAAGATCTGTGGTGATCCTACAGGGCCTCATGGAACCAAGGGGCAATTTTGATGCTGCAGGGCCCCAAGGATCCAAGAACATGGAACAGGTCTGGGTGGCTGGGCCTCCTGGGGGCTGCTTGACTGGTCCAGCTGGCCTTGGCATGTTGAGAGTTGCTTCTTATCATCCCCTGAAACCCTGGAGTTCTGTGCATTCCTTCCTGTGGGAAAGAACTGTCCTTCTCCTCCAGGGGTTCAAGGCTGAAATTGGGATTCCTCCTCCAAATCTGATTATATCCAAGGATTATTCCCATATGAAACTTGCCAGGACAGACTGCTCTGGCTGGCCTTGGCATCTTGGGGGCCACCCCTCATGTGCCTTCAAAACACTGGGGGCCCATTCTTATCTTCCCATTGAAAAAACACTTTCAAGTCCAGCCATCCATGGCCAAAATTGAGAATCCACCTCCAAAATTCCTTATACAGTTTTCCAATGGTACCTCCCAGACAAAAGCTGCCAGGGCTATCTAGATTCCCTTGGCTGCCCTGATGGCCCTGGTGTTGCTGTAGGGCCTGAGTGCTCTCGAGGCCGGGCACAGCCCTGGGGGTGGCAGTGCTGGGGCTGCAGCAGGGACAGGCCATGGGCACTGCTGGGGCAGCGCTGACGCCTCAGCCCAGGCCCTGGGGGCTCCAGGCTCCTTGCCCAGACTCTCTCAAGAACACACCCAGGCCAATGCTCAGAACAGAAAAGCCCCGTGAGCAGCCCCAGGCTGGCCGTGGGCAGACTGGGGGCAAACAGCATGGCTGGTGCTCTGCAAGGGCCCTGGGGCAGACGGGAAGGAGCAGCAGAGCAGGGGCTGATCCATCCCCAGTGTGCTGCACAGCCCAGGGCAGCGTCCCAGAGCGTCCTCATGGAGCTGCCAACAACATCCCCCCTCTGCAGCCCTGGCCTCTCCCCCAGCTCACACAGGTGCCCCATCTTTGCAGGCACAGACACGGCAGCACTGGCTCAGCAGCCCCTGTTTGCATTGCACACAGCAGGGGGAGCACCCCCCATGCTGTTGGTGTGGGGACATGAACCTGAGGGAGCACAAATGCCATCAGGCCCTGGGGCCAGCAAGGGCTGGGGGACACCAGGGAAACCACTCAGCTTTGTCCTGGCCTCTGCAGTCAGCCAGAAAGTTTGTTCCCCTCAGCTGGGAGTTTCCTGTCCCACTGCAGACGCTGTTGCTCAGAGCCAGGGCTGCCTGGCAGCCACCCCCAAACTGCCCTGAGCATTTCCTTGGCTTCACCTTTGCTTTCTTTACTCTTCCTGATACAAATGTCTTCCCATTGCCCACCCCTGTTCCCACCCCTGTTCCCTCCCCTGCACACAGCCCATCCCTGTTTGCCCTTTCCTCTCTGGCCCCACTCCCCATTGCAGTTCCTGACTTGGCACCACGAGAACATCCCTTGGGCAGCAGGATCATCCTACAAGTGCTGCAGGAATTGTCTGCAGGCTCCTGCAGTGCCTGGTGCTGCTCCCTTGCCAGAGGCACCCCAGGCCAGGGGGGCACATCTGGGCTGCTGTGTCTGCCTCTGGGGCTCCCTGTTCTGGGCAGTGAGTAGGAGCTGCAGAGGCTCTGCAGGACTGACAGGATGAGCTTTGGGGCTGGCAGGAGAAGCTGAGGGACCTGGGCTGCTGGAGCTGCTGAACAGGAGGCCCAGGGCTCATCCTGCAACTGCTCCAAGGGTGGTTTCAGAGAATACCAGAATCAGCAAGGTTGGGAAAGACCTTGGAGATCATCAAGTCCACCCTTGTGCCCTGACACCGCCTTGTCTCCCCTGGGCCTCCTCTTCTCCAGGATAAACAATCCCAGGTCCCTCAGCCGCTCCTCACAGGACTTGTGCTCCAGATCCCTCCCCAGCCTTGTTGTCCTTCTCTGGACACGCTCCAGCCCCTCCATGTCCTTCCTAAATATGGGGGCCCCAGAACTGGACACAGCACTTGAGGTGCTGCCCAAGCAATGCTGAGCACAGGGGAACAATCCCTGCCCTGCTCCTGCTGGCCACACCATTCCTGATCCAGGTCAGGAGCCATTGGCCTTCTTGGCCACCTGGGCACACTGCTGCCTCATGCCCAGCCTGCTGTCCATCAGTCCCTGCAGGTCCCTTTCTGCCTGGCTGCTCTCCAGCCCCTCTGGCACCTTGTTGAGGGAGGGAAGGGAAGGGAAGGGAAGGGAAGGGAAGGGAAGGGAAGGGAAGGGAAGGGAAGGGAAGGGAAGGGAAGGGAAGGGAAGGGAAGGGAAGGGAAGGGAAGGGAAGGGAAGGGAAGGGAAGGGTCCAGATCCAATCCTTCCTGAAATGTGGGGTTTGCTGGCACTGCCAGTGCCTTGATCCAAAAATTTCCCTATTCTGGCACAGCCCAAGTGCAGCAATTTGCTGGCACAGAAATCCAAAACCTGGACACTTCCTGCTACTGGGTCTGGCACCTCCCACATCTTGTGTTTGCTGCCCCAGTACCCAGATTTGGAAATTTCCTGGTGCCCGCAAAGCCCAAGTCCAGTGGCACAGAAATCTAAAATTTTGGAAATTTCCAGGTTCTAACTCCAGCACCATCCAGTTCTGGTGTTCGCTGGGACTGCCAGTGCCCAGATTTGGAAATTTCCCGGTGCCTTCACAGCCCAGGTCTAGCAATTTGGTTTTAGCTAGCTTAGGCAGAGAAGTTCTTTGGACTGTGACTTTCCTTTTTCTTGGAACTGTTTAAACCTGCTCTGGACTGAAAACCCAGACAAACACCGGCAGCTCACACCTGTGGCCCCCCGAGCTCTGGGACGCTGCATTCCAGCGCCAGAGGGACTTAGAAGAGACCGAGTGAGCCAACTACAACCCACAAAAAGGACTTTCTGAATTTGCCATCTCTTCAGCACTGTCAGAGGTTTTATTTAATATTATTCTTTTTCCATGCTTGCGAATACTTTACTTGTTGAATAAACTGGGGTTTTTTTCAGTTTTCTCGAGTCTTTTCCTGAACTAGTAGGGGGAGCGGCCGCTTCAACTTGCTTTCTAGATGGACCCCTTTTGGAGATTTCCTCCCAAAATTTGCCCTAAACCAGCACAGTCACAATGAAAATTGCACCACTGGCATAATTTCCGGATGGAAAATCTTGTGACAGAAGCTTGACCTTGTTCTCAATGAGAGGTTCTTGGGAAGAGCAGACAGGAGAAGACTTCTGGAAAACTGAAACAGCTTTCCAGAAGTGAAATGAAAATGAAATAAACAATCCAAGATGTTTTCCTTTATTTATTTCTGTGCTTCCCTTTTCCGTGTTGCAACCCAGTAATTCCAGATGCACCTCACCTCTAAGATCAGTGACTTAGTGATTTTTAGACACTCTAAAATCCCATGAGCCACACACAGTTTTCCTTCCCCTGTTTTTACTGGAAAGCAACCCTGGATATGTAAGTGCAGTGCTGGGCTCAGGTAGGAATCCTACCCCAAGGGAAGGTGGCCCGACAGTGTTTGACCCTCAGCAAGGACAATGCACCGCAGCAAGCGAGGGGATCGCTGTGCAGGAGTCAGGGCTCTGCATCTGGGCTCAAGGCTGCAAAGTTCCCGTGTTTGGGCAGACGGAGGGGCTGTCCCCGGGGCGCGCGGGGCTCGAACGTGGGGCTCGTGGGGCGAGCGGGGAACGGACACGGGGACGAACGGTGCTTCAGTTGCAGCAGCAGCAGCGGCAGCGGCGGCATCAGCAAACAGATAGTTTTGAATACTCTTTCTCTCTTTCTTCCTCTTTCTCTTTTTCTTTTCTTTTCTCTTCCTTTCCCGCTGTCGGGCACCCTTATCTCGGCGTCCCTTGCCCGGAGTCCCTCTCCTCTCCCTGCCTCCCTCTCCCCTGCCGGGCCGGGCCATGCCCCCGGCCCGCCCCCGGCCCCGGGCGGGGCTGCCCCGTGCCCGGCCCCGGCCGTCCCGCCGCGGTCTGTCCTCCGCCCGGCTCTGGCCGTACTGGCGGTGGCGCTGCCGGGCGGGCATCAGTGCCTGGTGCGGGGGCGGCATCGCCGCCCTTCGGCTCCGCCTGGTCCGAGCCCGGCCCCGGACCCGACCCCAGCCCCGGCCCCGGCCCCGGCTCCTCCCGGGGCCCGCGGAGGACACACGCGGCGCGGCCGCTCCCGCCGCCTCCGCTACGGCTTGCCCGGCCCGAGCTCCGCCGCTCGGCAGCGCGGCCGCCGGCCCCGAGCCTCCCGTGCCGCGTTCCCGGGAGCGAACGCCTGGGCATGGCCGGCCCGGGGCGGGTGAGGGGCGCTCGGGGGCCGTTGCTGGCCCCGGGCCGAGCGCTGACCGCCGCGTCCCGCCCGCAGGGAAGGCGCAGGAGGCCCTGCAGGAGCGGTACCGGCTGGGATCGCTGCTGGGGCGCAGAGGCTTCGGCAGCGTCTTCGCGGCCACGCGGCTCTCGTACGGCGCCCCGCTGAACGGCGGGGCAGCAGGTGGCCATCAAAAGGGTGCCACGGAACCGCGTCCGGCACTGGGGCGAGCTGGTGAGTGAGCGGGGCCAGCAGCCGGGGCTGCCGAGCGGGGATGAGCCGAGGCCCGGCAGGGTGGGAGCCGCCAGGACGCCCCGAGGGAGAGCGGGCGTGGGGCCAGCGCAGGGCGCAGAGCATCCCGGGCTGGCTGAGGGCTTCACGAGCCCCGGCACGGCATCAGCCCCACTGACGGCATCGTGCTCCTCCCGCAGCCCGACGGCACCAGCTCACCCCTGGAGATTGTGCTGCTGGCCAAGGTGTCCACTGGCTTCCCTGGTGTGGTCCAGCTGCTGGAGTGGCTTGAGCTCCCCAACAACATCGTGATGGTGCTGGAGCGGCCAGAGCGGTGTCAGGACCTGCATCGTTTCATTCGGGCACGGCGGTTCCTGCCCGAGGAGGACGCGCAGGCGCTGTTCCGCCAGGTGCTGGAGGCCGTGCGGCACTGCACCAGCTGCGGGGTCCTGCACCGCGACATCAAACCAGGGAACATCCTGGTTGACCTGGACACCGGCCAGGCCAAACTAATTGAATTTGGCTGTGGCACCTACCTGCAGGACACAGTCTACACTCACTTTGCAGGTGAGCCCACGCAGGGCTGTGCTCCCGGTGCTGACATTTCATGGCCCAACATCTCACAGCCCAAGATGGCTGTGGCAGCGGGGATTCTCCCTTTTGCTGCCAGTCAGGGCACTGAGTCTTCAGCTGAGTTGCTTTAGAGCAGGGCTGGGTGGGCAGCCATCTTCCAGCCCTGGTGGCAGCCTTTGCCAGCCACTCTGCCCAGGACTGGAGCTGGGCTGGGGCAGCCAGCCCAACCAAAACCCCCGTGGGTGGGGGGTAGCAGAGAGAGGGGCAGGAACCTCTGCCCCAGCCGGTTTGGTGTGCAGACGAGAGGAAGGGCTTGGACTGCTCCACTCGCCCTGTTTGCCTTGGCTTCATAATATTTTTGGGGCAATGCAGGCAGGGAGGATAAGGGCGTGTTTTTTCCCCAGCACAGAGGGGGTTTTTCCTTTGTTTGTCATGGTTGGGCCTAGCCAGGGCTGTCCTCTTCCAACACCAGAGGCTTCTTTTCCAGCCCTGTTTGTGCACAAGTCCAGGTGCTGGCGAGAGGGCAGTGCTCACCCTGTGTGCCCCTGATGCAGCCCCCGCAGGCCCAGGGATGCTGGGGCCAGGCTCTGGGAGCAGCAGCATCCCCCTGATGAACTCCTTCTGTATTCCATAGGAACACTGTCCTACAGCCCCCCGGAATGGAACGACTTTGGCTGGTACCATGGCGAGGCAGCAACGATCCCCTGGTCCCTGGGCATCCTGCTGCACCAGATGGTCTGCAGGGAGCACCCTTTCAGGAGGGGCCAGAACCTCAGCTGGGGCCAGCTCCCGCTGCCACAAAGGCTCTCTCAAGGTGGATCCTCTTCTCTGGGCACGGGGGGAATCCCAGTGCTGGGAGCCAGCAGTGGGCTCATGAGCATCCTGCACTGGCAGCTGCTGAGGAGGTGGCACATGTCCTGCTCTCCTCCAAAACAGGGAATTGATGGGAATATTCAGGCCCAGCTCTGAGCACATCCAGCATGGCCTGGGCACGGGAATAGTGGGGCAAAGCAGACAGCAGCCTTCTCTGGCTGACCGGCAGTTTCTGCTTTTTCTCCCCAGAGTGCAAAGATCTGATCAGGTGGTGTTTATCGGTGAACTCCTTGGACAGACCCACTTTAGAAGACCTGTTCTGTGATCCTTGGATGCAGGATATTCCTCTGCCATAGAAGAAGGGAGAGAGCCACAGGCACACTTTGATCCAGGGCCCTGGTAAGTTCCAGCTCCACACTTGCCTTGGCAGTCAGAAACAAAGGAACCCAGAGCTTTTTGTGCTGCCAGTGTCACTGAACCGGGGTCATGGGATGGGAACACGCAGCCCTTGTGCTGGAGCTGAGCTGCTCTGCCCAGCACTGGTGGCCGCCATCCCAGCTGGTTTTGCTTGTTCTGGTTCCCTGACAGCTGGGGCACTGGCCAGAGCCCTGAGAGCCTGGTCTGCCCGCAGGGAAGGAGAAGGAGCCCCTGGAGAAGCTGTACTGGGTGGGGATGCTGCTGCTGCTGCTGCTGCTGCTGCTGGAGACAGCGAGGGAGACATCAAGGATGACAAGCTCTTCCTCAGCCTGGCCACTGGAGGCTGAAGGTGATGGACTTTGATTCTGTCACCTTTTTTCAATGCCAAACTCCACAGGGAATTTGCACATGAGTCTCCACCTGGGGAAATTCTGCCAGATTTGGGCATTGCCCAGCGTGGCAGGGAACCAAAGGCTCCCCCTTTGCTGGGGCAGATGCAACTCATTCTTCAGTCGCTGCCGAGCTGCTTTTGGCAGGGCTGGGAGGATGGGCTGGGGTGGGTACGAAATGGGAGTGGGCTCCTGGCCCTGCCAACAGCCCCCAGCACCCACCGTGCCCCGGGCTGGGGCTGGGGCTGGGGCAGCCAGCCCGACACAAACAAACCCCATGGTGGGAGCAGAGGTGGGACTCCAGAACCTGTGCACAGCTGCTTTGCTGTGCAGGCAAGGAAGGGCTTGGGCTGCTCCACAGCCCTTGTTTGCTTTGGGATCACCATGATTTTGGGGGGCAGTGCAAGGGAGTAGAGAGAAAGTGTGGGCTTCCCTCACCCATGGCTGGGTTTTTCCCTACCATGTAGGAGTTGGGCCTTCCTCAAGGCCCTGACAGAGATGGGAGTTTTTACTGTTTTTCTTGTTTTCCCTTTTTGTCTCTAATCTCTTTTCAAGAATGTGCTGTTTGTTTTTCCAGAGAAAGTGTTCAAGGTGGTCCAGTGTGGATGGGGAAGTGCTTGGGAGCAGCTGTGGTGTGGATGGGCCGTGCCCTTGGAGAAGGCTGAGGACATGGTTTGGGAGCAGCTTTTCTTGCAGCCATGGCTGGCATGAGGTGGGTCCCTTGTGCTTGGCAGGGTGGGATCAGAGCTTTTGGGAGCTGGCAGCGAGCACAGGAGCATCCTGCTCTGGGCAGCTGCTGAGGGCTGGATGTGCCGTGGCGGGCTGCAGGCTGGGCACATGTCCTGCCCTCCTGCTCCGTGCCAAAGGCAGCAGGGATGGGCAGCTCTGGGCACAGCTCTGGGCACAGCCAGCATGGCCTGGGCACCGCAGGCCTTGGCACAAGGGCACAGAAGCCCTCAGCTGACGGGCGGTTTCTGCTTTCTCTCCTTGCAGCCGAGCTCTGCGGGTGCTGAGGCTGCTCTGGGCTCTGCCAGGGCTCTGCTGGGCTCAGCCCTGGGCCCAGCTGGGCTGGCTCTGCCCTCACATTGCTCTGACAGCTCTGCATCAGATGAGCCCGTTGTGAGCACAGTGCCTGAGCTTTCTGCTTTGGCAGGTGAGTGAGACTCTGCTGCAGGCCCAGAGATTGCAGCTGGGGACACACATCCAACTGGCAAGGACCCAAACTCGCCACAGTCCCAGCTAAACGCCTGGATCTGTACAGGGTGTTTTGTGTGTCCCGTTCTTCCTTCTTGATTGGCTGGAATTGTGCAATTGCACTTTCTTCCTCCTCTAGAAGTGCCACGAGTGGGCCAAAGCTGGCGAGTGGGCCGTGCTCCCGAGGCAGTGCAGTCTGGAGCTGGTGGATGGAGAATTGCCCTTCTGCACTTCCAAACCAGAGCAAAAAGCCGTAAGTGGGACTTTGTGTCTCTAAGAAATCCCTGTAAGTTTCAAGGGGAATGTGCAGCTCATTCCCAGGCTGAGAAGGAAGGTCATCTTCTAAAGGATTTGGGGTTTGACAGAGTTTCCATTCCCAGTCCTGCTTGGAGCTGGAAGGGCACAAAGCAATTTCCTCTTGCTTTGAGCACAATTTCAAATACCAATGTTGGAAACAAAGCTCAAAGTCTTTTAAGAGGCTGCTCAGGTCAGTAAGATGGATCCGTGCCATCAGCACATTTACAATGTAAAGAATTGCGTTCTCTTTTTAAAAAGATCATTTACCTTTTAATGCAAGGAATGTAACTTTGCATTTGTTTTGTTTTTTTCACTAACATTGTGTTATGTTTTTTCACTAACACTTGGATTTTATTCTTATCTTTTACAATTTATCAATTTTTTTTTTCCTTTTTCCTTTTTTTCCCTTTCAATAGAAAACATGTCCTATTAAAGGAATATCCGTTGCTCCTGGTTCCTGGGTGGAGCAGCTCCCTTCCTGCTGGCTGAGCTGCTCAGGTAGAGCCCGGCAGCTCCTGGCCCTGCAGGGCTGAGGCTTTTCCCTGTTGCTGGGCACAGACTGATGGAGCAGCACTGCTGAACTCGGGCACATAGAGGGACCAGCAGCAGCTGCCTTTGGCCACCTGAGGCTCCAAGGCCCAAACTCTGAGCAGCCAGGGCTGGAAGAGACTGGCAGGATCTGATCCCTGACTCTGGGCCAGGGCTGCACAAATGACCCCCCAGCAGCAGCAGCAGCAGCAGCAGCAGATGGAGCTGACTTTGAGCACAGCCCCTGCCCCTCTTCCCTCCCGTGTGCAGCGGTGTCACAGCAGCCTGAGGCACCTGGGAGCCCCCAGGGCCAGCAGGGACTGGAGATGGCAACCCTGGGCTACTGGAGGCTGTGCAGGGAACAGAGCTGGGCACTCCCTGTCCATGGAGAGCTTCCAGATGGAAAAGGCTGCTGTGCCCAGGCAGCTCCAAGGGCACAGAAAGGAGGCTCTGGAGCACTGGATCTGTGCCAGTGCCACAGTCCTGGACAGCAGCCAGCGAGCCCTGGGGGAACAGAGGCACAGCAAGAGGGACAGAATCAGGCAAGGGCAGAGACTGGGAAGAGCCAGGCCCAGGAGCAGGAACAGCTGCTCCATTGCACTCTTGGAGAAAGCTCTTGGCTGGTTCAAAGCACTGAAAGGCGTGAAGGGCAGAGAGGAGGCCACAGCAGACAATGCTCCTGTTTGCACAGGGCACATGTCTGTGCAAATCCCCTCTCCGTGTCCCAGAAGGAATTGCATGGACTGTGTACTTCTCTCCGAGTCGTTTGTTCAGCATGAGCAGTTCAGCACCAGGAGCTGAAGGAGCTGAAGCCTCAGGCCACAGGAGCTGGGCAAGAGGGATCTTTTGGAGCAAAGTAATGCTGCCAACATGGACTTGACTGAATCCAGCAGATGGAATAATGGAATTATAGAATCCTTTCTGCTGGAAAAGACCTCTAAGCTCATCCAGTCCAGCTGGTCACCCAGCAGTGTCAAGCCCAGCACTAAACCACGTCCCTGAAGTGCCAAGGCCTGGACACCAGCCCTGAGTGAGGCCTGGACAGCAGGCCCTGAGCCAAAGGTGACCTCTGGATGTACCTTCCAACCAAAGGCTATCTTTGTAACTGCTCATTAATGAAATATGATGGTCATTAGAGCTGTGATAGATGTATCCACTCATTAGTGAAACATGTGTTGACCTTTGTGTATTTAGAAGCCAGACAAGGCCCTGAAATCTGACATTGGGCCTTGTTTGGGGCTGTATGGTCAAAGCCACCTCCCTCGTTCTGCCGAATTTTGCCCCAAAAGGCGAGAATAACTGCCTAAGAGACTCAAGTAAGTCAGCATAGACAGGAGGTATTTTATTACGACGCGTCGGAGAAATCGCAAAAGGGATTTCTAGCTATCTCATGACAGAAGCAAGCTTTTATACAGTCTTGGGTGCAGGGTTACATCATATTCATAAGAGGCGTAGTGTGGGCGGAGACATCTATTTTGAGGATTATTCTTGGTGGTCCTTCCGGTGCCTTCATCACGGACAAGGGTCTTCTGATGAGTCTTCCTCTTTAAACTTTTGAACTCCTATCCTAATATGGTCAATTCCCGGTGTACTTGGCTTGGTTCCCATGGCTTGGCACGGCTCTTAGGGTCAGTTTGACATTATTAGCTCTGATCATGCTTAGCTCGACAATTCCCTTATCCCTATCTCTCTTTATTGTTTGTCCTGCTTACCAAACTTCAAACAGAAGGATCCACCAGGATTGCTTCTGGATTAATGAATAACCTACCATACAGCATCATAAGCAATTCCTGAGTGTGGATGGGGGCGAATCGCCTTGTACCTAACATGAGACCACCCGCCGGTGATATGGGATATGGCTCTAGTGTTAGGGGTCGCGTGAGTAGCTAATGGGATGGGAATGGGATAGGACTGCTCAGGGTTGATTTTCAGTCTGTGGCTCTGCCTAAGCATTTTGATAACAAAATTATGTTCTTGTGCAGTAGTAAAATGCTGATCGGATGGGCAGTTTGGGGCTTCATTTCCCCCCTTTTCTTATAACATACGAATTCTTTTGTCTAATTCTATTCCTATAGGGCGCTGATACGCTCGTACCATAGCCCAAACTATTTGAGTTCTTTTCATTATAATCCTTAGTCTCCACCACATGCAAATATTTGTGAAAGTTAACAGTAGCAGAGCTACAATTACTATTAGCATTGGGTGCACCAGGTAGTTGAAGACCTGTGTAGCTGTTGGGGAATATCCTGTAAAGATATCCCACCAATGATGCTGACCTACTTGTTCTACTTTGGTCAAGACATCCTTTATTTTCTCTGAATTATATTCCACCTGCCATATCATTCGTTTAGTCGTTTGATTCACCTTTTGCACCAATTCCTTCACTTTAGGATGTGCGAGCATTGCTTTAAGAATTTCAACGTCCATCCCTATTTGTAATTTCGGTATCTCTTGATATAGGTTAAAATCTGCGTTAATTAGCTGTTGGGTAGTTATTGGGACAGTATTGTGATACAGGAGTTGGGGTTCATAAGTGAAATTTACTAACTGCCACCAGGCTTGGTGGTCTTTCTCGAATTGTGTGGTGTGATTGTCCTTTAATATTGTTTCCCTTATTTCTTGAGGTAATATACCTGATGTTCCTTCTCTTATTATTCGTGCCGCTACTGATTGTACCTATTGTTGTGTCTGAGGACATTGGATAGCGAGAGCAATATCTTTGCTCAATTCCCCTGTATAATCAACTAGCTTCACAAAATCCTCTGCAGTATGGTTTGCTACCATGGTTAGCAATTTTACTACTAGCGATTGTGTTTCTGCTAATGTAAGCATGGATGAACTGAGGGGCATCTTAAGCTTTCCCAGGTTCGTCGTGACGGTGCTTAATTTGTTCACTAATACCTCCTGATCTATCGTGTTTAAT
This sequence comes from Zonotrichia leucophrys gambelii, assembly GCF_028769735.1. Taxonomy (NCBI): domain Eukaryota; kingdom Metazoa; phylum Chordata; class Aves; order Passeriformes; family Passerellidae; genus Zonotrichia; species Zonotrichia leucophrys. Next base: position 15,729 of record NW_026992489.1, on the reverse strand, counting down.
ATACCAAATCCGGTGCCGACCCACCCACTAAGATCTCTTTGTGCCCTCCTGTGATAAGACCTTGTCGCTAGCCATGCATTCCATCCCTTGAGGCTTTGCTGTATAAATGGGCGGCAATCCTTCTGCAAATGTGTAACATCAGTATGGATGTTCATCTGCACCTTCTTCAGAGAATAAGTGGGGTCTAACAATAATTTTAGTTCATTAGATTTTCTTATCACTTGAGGCCCTATAAAGGTCAGGTTATGCACTATTTTACATTCCACCGGTGGAGTGATTTCTTGGGGTAAGTCTAGATCTGGATACAATGGGATCATGCCTTCCGATAATGCCACCTCATATTGGACAGCACGCTGAGGAAAGCTAATACCCCGCTCCAGCGTTTTCAATTCCCTTTCGCATGTGAACATCATCGACTGATCTAATCTAAATGCCATCTCACACTGTGCCCTCCCTTCCTCAGGACCACTAGATACTACGATCTTTCCCGCAGGAGAGAGAAGAGGGTAGAGGTCAAGGGTTATGTTTCGAGGATGTAGTTCCCCAAGCGAATCTTCCGTATAGATTACCGAGTTTCGGGGTTGTGATCCGGGTGGATCTTCTCGGAAGTCACTCCACTGACATGAGATTGGGCTCTTTTGCTGGGTCCAGACAGTGGGCTGGCCCATCTTCACTGGACTAAAGGTAATTAAGTTATGTTCAGGGGCTAGCATCAAGGGTTTAATTGTTAATACTAGCCGCCTTGTTCTCCCTTCTACGGGGTCAAGTTCTCGACACCCAATTTGGATTTGGTCTCCCTTGTATGCTACCATGGAGGACTGATCCCATACTTTACTCGGGTATGGCTGATTGTTACACAGAGCATAAACCTCGAAATAGGGTCCCTTCGTTTCCAACTCCGGGTGGATACATTGGTGTGCATAAGACCATGGGTCTATTGGGGCATAGTCTTGGGGAAGAGCTATACTTATCGAGAGTCCAATGATCAAAGTTGTAAGGGTTTGAGGTGAAGTCAGGATCATGATGTCTGCTCTTGTTTGTTCTCTGGAGCTTTCTTGACCCGTGAGTAATGGATCCACGCAGGTCGCTCCTTGATCCGAACCGCGGTGAAGGTAGTCAGCAGCACTTGGAAGGGTCCCTCCCACTTCTCTTGTAGGGGTTTTCCTAAAAGATTCTTAACATACACCCAATCACCGGGATTAAACGGATGCAATTTGCAATCAGGTTGTTTAGGTTGGTACAGTAGCATTCTTATCAAACTGTTTCCCCATCGTAATTACATAATCGTAAATGTACTGATTACCAATTTGGTCTATAGCGTCCCCATTTACAACTTGCATAGCATAAGGTCTACCATACAGAATTTCAAATGGGCTTAACCTTTCTTTTGACCTTGGTTTGACTCTTAGCCTCAGCAGAGCAATAGGCAAAGCTTGATACCACTGCAAATTAGTCTCCTGGCATATTTTGGCAATCTGCTGTTTGATAAGATGATTCATCTTTTCTACTTGCCCACTGGCCTGTGGACGGTAAGGCGTGTGTAATTGCCATTTGATTTGTAATGCTTTGCTTATTGCTCTTACTACTTTTGCACAGAAATGTGTACCCCTATCCGAAGAAATGCTCTTCGGTACTCCAAATCGTGGAATAATTTCATTCAATAACACTTTAGTTACTTCTCTTTCCTTATTTGTCCTGCAAGGGAATGCTTCAGGCCACCCAGAAAATGTATCAGTTAATACCAACAAGTACCGAAACCCCCCTTTTCTTGGGAGTTCAGAAAAATCAATTTGCCATACTTCACCTGGGAATTTACCTCGATTTATTGCTCCCTGGTGTATCCTAGTCCCTGTATTCGGGTTGTTCTTCAGGCATCGCTCACACTGGGATGTGACATGTTTTATGGTGGTAAATAATTTTGGCCCTGCTATCCTAGCTTGCAGGTACTGATAGAGCGGATCCAAGCCCCAGTGGGCTTTTTCATGTTCTGCTTTTACAAACTGCCACATCACGTTTCCTGGTATTACTAGCTGTCCCGTTTCCAATCTACCCCAACCATTTTCTAGTATTTTGCCCTTATTCCTTTGAATCCATCTATGATCTGATTCCTGGTAATCTGGCTGGATGTTGGTATCCAGCTCTCCTGGTATTAGGGCCATTACTTTCACTTCCCTAGCCCTTGTGGCAGCCAATTTAGCTTCTGTATCTGCCTTCCTGTTCCCTATTTCTGGAATAGTATTACCTTTCAGGTGTCCCTTACAATGCATTATGGCCACTTGTGCTGGGAGTTGGACCGCCTTTAGCAATCGTAGAACCTCCTCTGCATGCTTGACTGTTTTCCCTTGTGTAGTCAACAGTCCTCTTTCTTTCCAGATGGCCCCATGGGCATGCACAACGGAAAAGGCATATTAGAGTCTGTCCATATATTAATTTGCATGTTCTCTGCCAATTCCAGAGCTCGAGTCAGAGCTATCAGCTCTGCCTTTTGGGCTGAAGTCCCCGCAGGCAAAGGGTTTGACTCAATTACTTCTTCTGTGGTAGTAATTGCATAGCCAGCCAGTCTTACTCCCTGCTTCACAAAGCTGCTGCCATCCAAGAACCAGTTGTCTGCATCTTCGAACGGCTCCTCTTTGAGATCCGGACGACTGGAGTAGACGGCTTCAATTGTTTCCAGGCAGTCGTGTTCAATGGATTCTGCTGGGGCTCTTCCTTCTAGAAATGAAGCTGGGTTCACAATGTTAGTTACCTGAATAGTTACGTCATCTGATTCAGCCAGGATGGCCTGGTATTTTAGGAATCTGGAGGGCAACAACCAATGATTGCCTTTCTGTTCCAGCACAGCCGACACAGTGTGAGATACCAGCACAGTCACCTTTTGACCCAATGTGAGCTTCCTGGCCTCTTCTACGTTAATTATCACTGCGGCCACTGCCCTCAGACAGCCTGGCCATCCTTTACTTACTTCATCTAGCTGCTTGGAGAAGAACGCCACAGCTCTCTTATGTGGTCCCAACTGCTGTGCTAGGACTCCTAGGGCCATCCCTTGTCGCTCATGGGAGAACAGCCAGAATGGTTTTGATACATCTGGGAGACCTAAGGCTGGTGCTCTCATTAGTTCCAGCTTTAACTTCTTGAAGGCCCCTTCTGCTTCGGGAGTCCACACTAGGACATTCTTGGATCCCTTCAACAAGTCATACAGTGGTTTAGCGAGTATTCCGTACTGGTAGATCCATAGCCGACACCAACCTGTCATTCCCAGAAAGGCTCGCAGATCTCTCACCGTCTCTGGTTTAGGCATCTGGCAGATGGCCTCTTTCCTAGCTGCTCCCAGGGATCGCTGTCCTCTGGAGACTTCGTATCCCAGGTACACCACTTCCTTTTGCACCAGCTGTGCTTTCTGTTGAGAGACTCGATATCTGCTTAAACCCAGGAAATTTAGCAAGGAAATGGTCCATTCAATGCATTCTACCTCTGTCACCGTTGCTATTAGGAGGTCGTCTACGTACTGCAAAAGGGTACCATCTCCCAGCGGCCTTTCCCACTGTTCTAATTCTTTGGCTAACTGGTTCCCAAAAATCGTGGGGGAATTGGCCCATCCTTGGGGTAATACCGTCCAGGTGAGTTGGGTCTTTCTCCCTCTATCTACAGACTCCCACTCAAAAGCAAAGATCTTTTGACTCTAAGGGGCTAGGGGAAGGCAGAAGAATGCGTCTTTCAAATCTAATCCGGTGAACCAAGCCAAATTATCTTTTAGTCTAGTTAGAAGTGTGTATGGGTTAGCAACCACCGGATGTAATGTCTTGGTTATTTCGTTTACTGCTCTCAGATCCTGAACTAGTCTGTAAGCCCCATTAGGTTTCTTTACCGGCAGGATTGGTGTATTAAAATCCGATTCGCATTCTACCAGTAACCCTAATTCCAAAAACCTTTTGATTATGGGCTCAATCCCCTTCCTGTCTTCTATCCTTAAAGGGTATTGTTTTCTTTTCACCGGTTTTGCCCCAACTTTAAGTTCAACAACAATCGGTGCTGCTTGTTTTGACCTTCCTGGTATATCAGTAGCCCAAACTAATGGGTATGCCTTGCTCAGGATTCGCTCGAAATTGTGATTCTCAGGTTTGGGTTCCACACAACTGATTGTTAGGCTTAAAGCTGTAATCAGTTGTTCCTCATTTACTTGAAATTCCAATTTGTCTTTGTTGAACTTTATTACGGCTCCCAAGTTTTCCAATAGGTCTCTCCCCAATAAGGGTTTTGGCGAATTTGGTAAATACAGGAACTGGTGAATTCCCATTTGTTTCCCAATTTTGTATTTAATAGGTTTCAAAAAGTAAGCCTTTTCTGGTTGGCCTGTTGCTCCCACAACTTGTACAAATTCATCACTTTTAGGTACCAATTCCTGATTTAAAACCGAAAAGGTTGCTCCCGTGTCAAACAAAAAGTTCAATTCCTTTTTACCTTCCCCTAGCTCCATTTTAACCAGTGGGTCTGCTAGGGTACGGCCCACCGGTCCCCCTCATTCACTATCCTGATGTGTGGTAGTAGTGGTGGCCATCAGCCTTTCCCTTAGTCGGGGGCATTCTTGCTTCCAGTGTCCCATTTCTAGGCAGTAAGCACACTGATTTGGCCCTACTCTAGTTGGGTGGGGTTGGAACCTCCCCCTCCCTCCTATTGGGTTGCCTCTACCTCTTCCCCTAGTTCCAGGTTCCGAGTAACCTGTCTTCTGAGCTGCCACTGCTACAGCCACTACTCGAGCTATCTTCCCGTCTTCCTTTTTCTTCTCCTCAACTTCTCCTATCCTCTATCTGAATTACTATATTCAGTTTCTGTGAGCTGTTCTCTGCCTCCCTTTCACGTCTCATCATTCTTCTCACTATATCTCAATTCAGAGACGTCGTCCCTCAATTTAGAGACGTCACTTCCCAGTGAGTTACTTTTGTCCCCAGTCCTTGGTGTGCTGGTTTCCATTCTACAGATGCCTCCACTTCTGGGTGTGTGGTTATCTTCATATGGACTGAGTTCGGGCAGGCTACGTGTCTCCCTTCGGCTCTCCGCTCCTGACGGACTGCCTTCCTCCCCTTCGACTTCTAGTCTGGGTGGGCTGTCAGCATCCATGTAGCTTCTCGACCCCTGTGGACTATCTAGTCCCTGAGGGCTGCTTATCTTCTCATCGATCCCTGATTTTGATGGGGTACCCCCCCGAATTCTTCCCAAGTCTTTCCAGTGCTTTAAGATACATCCTAAGGGGGTTTTCATATTTACGTCCTTGCTCTGTTGACCTCCCATGGCTATTTTCTGTGTCTGCGTTTTCGGTTTAATCTCTTTCTCGCAAACACTGTATGTCAATTTATTTTAACACTTCATACACACAATTTCCAATCGCGTCTCATCCACTCTCATCCACACCCACACACTTTAATCCAAACCGTCCTACTTTTCCGGTCTATCAAAGTACACCGCTTTACCCCGAGATGTCGCTGGCAAACCGTATAGTACCGATACTGGTCAACTTCGGGCTGTCACATACACCCGTAAAAACAGCTGTAAACCAAGGTACGGTTTGCAGATAATATCACAATAAATTCTTACACACACAAAAATTACAATTAACACAAAATACCGAGTCCTTGTCCCGCAATTCGAACTCGCGTCTTAGCAAATTACAAATTACAAAATACTTGCAAACAACATAACAATGTTAGACAAAAGTATAACATGAATGTATTTCCTCAAAAACCTTATCAGGGAAAAGGGAAAAATTGGACAAGGTCCCGGACCTGGCTGGATACGTTCCCAGGCGTAGTTTAGAAATTCAAACAAAGCAACAACATTCAAACAAAGCAACAACGCTTTTAAAAATTCAGACAAGACAACAACATTAAGGAAAAACATACACCCTTTTAACAAATACTCTTTTCTTTTTTTTTTTTTTTTTTTTTTTTTTTTCACTCTTTTAACAAATACTCTGATTCCAAATGGGGATTTTAACCCCGATACCTAATGGGGACTTTAACCCCGATTCCAAATGGGGACTCAAACCCCAATACCAAATGGGGACTCAAACCCCGATTCCAAATCCAATACCAAATGGGGACTCAAACCCCAATACCAAATGGGGACTCAAACCCCAATACCGAATGGGGACTCAAACCCCGATTCCAAATCCAATACCAAATGGGGACTCAAACCCCAATACCAAATGGGATTATGCCAAGGCGTCCCTATGGCTCCCGTCGGGCGACTACGTCTAGTCCCCGTTTCCCAATTAAAGCGCTTTGTTCCAAAATCAATATGCAATAAACAATTAAAATACCTCTTAATTGGAGCAGGAGATGCAGGAAACCCTTCATCCACCGAAGAGCGCTGGTCCAGGGGGGGAGTCTCTTCTGACAAAAATCTGTCAGGGGCGCCCGAGGGTCCCGGCCCCGGACCCGGCTCCGGAGGATCCCTTAAGGCCCCGATCTCCTGTCTGGAGGTCCCATCTGGGTCGCCAGATATGATGCCGAATTTTGCCCCAAAAGGCGAGAATAACTGCCTAAGAGACTCAAGTAAGTCAGCATAGACAGGAGGTATTTTATTACGACGCGTCGGAGAAATCACAAAAGGGATTTCTAGCTATCTCATGACAGAAGCAAGCTTTTATACAGTCTTGGGTGCAGGGTTACATCATATTCATAAGAGGCGTGGTGTGGGCGGAGTGTGGGCGGAGACATCTATTTTGAGGATTATTCTTGGTGGTCCTTCCGGTGCCTTCATCGCGGGCAAGGGTCTTCTGATGAGTCTTCCTCTTTAAACTTTTGAACTCCTATCCTAATATGGTCAATTCCCGGTGTACTTGGCTTGGTTCCCATGGCTTGGCACGGCTCTTAGGGTCAGTTTGACATTGGCACGGCTCTTAGGGTCAGTTTGACATTATTAGCTCTGATCATGCTTAGCTCGACAATTCCCTTATCCCTATCTCTCTTTATTGTTTGTCCTGCTTACCAAACTTCAAACAGAAGGATCCACCAGGATTGCTTCTGGATTAATGAATAACCTACCATACAGCATCATAAGCAATTCCTGAGTGTGGATGGGGGCGAATCGCCTTGTACCTAACATGAGACCACCTGCCGGTGATATGGGATATGGCTCTAGTGTTAGGAGTCGCGTGAGTAGCTAATGGGATGGGAATGGGATAGGACTGCTCAGGGTTGATTTTCAGACTGTGGCTCTGCCTAAGCATTTTGATAACAAAATTATGTTCTTGTGCAGTAGTAAAATGCTGATCGGATGGGCAGTTTGGGGCTTCACTCGGTTCCTCCTTGAGCCCTGGCCAGGCTTTGGGAGGGACCCAAGAGAAGGATGAAAGCAGATGTTGCCACACTAGCAGTGCTGTCAGTTTGTTCATTCAGCACTGTCAGAGCTGGGCCCTCTGCCAGCAGGGTTGGAGCCTCACCTGGGGCTGGAGGCACCTGCAGGAATTCCCAGTGCCCAGGAGTGGCTGTGCAGCCCTTGGCTGTGACAGCTTCCCCAGCTGCTGTGTGGGTCTGGGGGATGGTAAAGCCTGAGGGTAGCTGGGGCTGGATCTTAATCACTGAAGGCAATCTTTGGTGGTTTTGATTCGGAGCATTGCTGAGCTGCTCCTTCTGTGATTCTTTGCAGTTTTGCAGTATAATAAATCACACAATTCCTGAACTTGGTGTCTGTGTCTTTGGTGCTGACCCTGCCCACCAGGAAAACAGAGACTGAGGGCCCACAGAACCAAAGGTGCCTTGTGACACTGTGGGGCCATATGGAACCAAGGGGACCTTAGTGACACTTCAGGGCCACATGGAACCAAGGGGACCTTAGTGACACTGTGGGATCTCATAGAGAGGATTATTTGGACACTGTGATGCATCATGGAACTAAGGGGCCATTGTGGTACTGCAGAGCCTCATGAAACCAAGTGGACCAGAGTGAGACTGTGAGACACCATGAAACCAAGTGTTCATTGTGACACCATGGGGGCCATGTGGAACCAAGGGGCAATTCAGACATTGTGGAGCCTCGTGGAATAATTCCACAGGGCATTTCAAAGTTCCAGGGACTTGTATGTCCAAAGATCCAGTGATTTCTTCTCCTTGGCACTGCCCTGTTCAGCTCTCCCTGGCCCTACCCCAGCCCTGCAGAGCAGCCCAGCCCTGTCTGGCCCTGCAGCAGGAACTGGAGGCCCTGGAGGTCAGGGACAGCGACTTTGTGCCTGGAATGCTCAGCAGATGCTCAGCTTGGGCAGCTCCTGCTGTCCCAGGGCCAGCCCTGCTGCCCAGCACAGCGCAGAGTTGGCCCCAGGGCTCCTCAGGCAGCTCCTGCTGGCCCAGGGACAGGGCAGCCTCTTGCCAGGGCTCCTCTGCACCCCCACGGGCTCCTGCTCTGCTGCTGGCCCATGCCAGCTGCCCCCAGAGCCCTTCCTAGGGGAACACGTCTGCGCTGGCCCAAGCAGCCATTGCTGCAGCCCCTGCCCTGCTCCCCAGAGCCTGAGCTGGGGCTGCTGCTCTGCAGAGCATGGGGGCTGTGCTGCCTGGGGCCCTGGGTGCCTCTGCTGGGCTCTGCTGCTCAGCCTGGGACACAGAGGCAGCTGATGGTGCTCCCTGCACTGACCCCCTCCCACACAGGCTCTGCGCGGCCATGGAGGGGCTCAGAGGTGCCTGCCATGTTCCAGGGCTGCCAGAGGGGCTCGGGTCTGCCCTGGATCCTCCTGGGGGAGCTCCCTGAGGGTCAGAGGAGTCAGTACCCAGATCCCTTTCCCTGTGCCTGCTGTGTCCCTGGGCTGCAGAGCTCTCCTGGCTCACAGCAGACATTCAGTGCTTGATCTCAGGGTGACCCCACCCTGGCCAGTGCCCAGTGAGCTCCACTCCCTGCTGGTCCCTGGCACACTCTGTCCCTGCAGGTCCCCTGTGCTCTCCTGTCAGCTCCCAAGGCCCTCCAGACAAACCTTCCCCTGCCATCAGCCCTGGCACAAGCTGCAGAGCCCCAGGAAGGTTTAGCACAGACCATCCAGCATCTGATGGGCACTGGCCACCAATGAGCAAAACCTGCCCCAGACCTGAGTCCCCTGAAGGCCACCCTGGGACCCTAATCTCATCCCACGGAACCCTGGGAGAACAAGGAACACAAGGAGCCTCTTCAGAGTCTGTTCCTTAGGCCTTCTCCTGAGAGTGGTTCTGGAGGAGAGCGAAGCCTCTCTGCCCTGCCCTCAGGAGATGCCCTTTGCTGATGGAGCTGCTGTGCTGGAGCCCAGCTGTGTCCCAGCAGTGCCCATGGCCTGGCCCTGCCTGTGGCCACAGCAGGGACATGCAGCAGGACAGTGACCAAGCTGCCAGAGCACTCCGGCCTTATAGCCACAGCAGGGCTGGGAAGGACAGGGTGGAGTTAGGCAAAGCAAATGTGGGAAGAGCCAGGGCCATTGTCCATGGCTGTGGTGCTGTGCTGGGAGTCTTCTTCCCTCCACCTCTGCTCAAAGGCAGAGACAGAGAAGGGCTCAGGAAGAATCCGGGATAGAGAGCTTAGAGCAATAACTTGTTTTTATTTAAATGCCAAGAGGACAAGCCTCTTTTAAGTCATTTTATTTCAAAAGAAAGGTGGATATTCATGTAGAAATGCTAAGAGTAATACTACAGTATTTTGTGAGAAACATTACAACAATAGAAAAAGTTGCCATAGTAAAAAATAGGTAAATAGGGGGAAAAGGCTATAATTGTAAAGAGTTATATTCTGAAGGTTCTGTAGCAGAAAAGAGAATTTATTGCTTCTGTAGATGCAGTCACCAGTTTTCCCAGGGCATCCTTGAGCTCCTGGTTCCTTAGGCTGTAGATGAGGGGGTTCAGGGCTGGAGGCACCACCGAGTACAGAACTGACACTGTCAGATCCAGGGATGGGGAGGAGATGGAGGGGGGCTTCAGGTAGACTAAAAAGCCAGTGCTGACAAACAGGGAGACCATGGCCAGGTGAGGGAGGCAGGTGGAAAAGGCTTTGTGCCGTCCCTGCTCAGAGGGGATCCTCAGCACAGCCCTGAAGATCTGCACATAGGAGAAAACAATGAACACAAAACAACCAAAATATAGAAGAGCACTTAGCACAATGAGCCAAAGTTCCCTGAGTTTGGAGTGTGAGCAGGAGAGCTTGAGGATCTGTGGGATTTCACAGAAGAACTGGCCCAGGGCATTGCCCTGGCACAGGGGCAGGGAAAATGTATTGGCCATGTGCAGCAGAGCATTGAGAAAGCCACTGGCCCAGGCAGCTGCTGCCATGTGGGCAGAAGCTCTGCTGCCCAGGAGGGTCCCGTAGTGCAGGGGTTTGCAGATGGACACGTAGCGGTCGTAGCACATGACGGTGAGAAGTGCAAATTCTGCTGACATGAAAAAGGCAAAGAAGAAAACCTGTGCAGCACATCCTGAGTAGGAGATGTTCCTAGTGTCCCAGAGGGCATTGTGCATGGCTTTGAGGACAGTGGTGCAGATGGAGCCCAGGTCGCTGAGGGCCAGGTTGAGCAGGAAGAAGAACATGGGCGTGTGCAGGTGGTGGCCGCAGGCTACGGTGCTGATGATGAGGCCGTTGCCCAGGAGGGCAGCCAGGGAGATGCCCAGCAAGAGGCAGAAGTGCAGGAGCTGCAGCTGCCGCGTGTCTGCCAATGCCAGCAGGAGGAAATGGCTGATGGAGCTGCTGTTGGACATTTGCAGCCTTGGGTTATGGTTATTTATAGAGGATTATCACCTGTCTGGAAAGGAAATGGCAGTGCCTGATTGGACATTTCTTCACTCTGGGAATCGTGGATTGTTGAAAGAAGACTTGAATAGCTGGACCAAGTCTTTAAGTTAATCCTATGTGTTTTATTTGGAATCCCCTCAAAATTACTTCTCTTCCCTTAAGGGAATTTTGCTAAACTTTATTTGAGTTTAGGTTTGTGCTGCTGAGTTTCTGCCTCATATTCAGCATTGTCCTCAGCCTGAACACTGCGGAGCCCAAAGGGAAAACAGGGCTCCCTGTGCCCCAGTGCAGTCAGACCTACTGGAACCACACAGGAACCCTTTGTTAATTCCACCACTTTTGATTTCAGCGTGATCACACTTAAAACTTTCCTGAAAAATAAAGTGAACTTTTTTGAGTTCTCCAGTTTAAAAATAATTTTCTCCAAACCCTTCTCTCTTTCCCTGTGCAGCTGGACAGGATGAGATACCAAGGGTTGGTCTGGCTCTCTGCTGCCTGGAATTGTGCCTACTGGGAGTGGTTTCTCCATATCCAAGCCCCATCCCTGCCTGAGCCCAGCCCAGCCCTGGGGGCTCAGCTCTGCCCTGCACACCCCTCCCAGCACAGGGCACTGCCCAGGGGCATCTCCCTGGCAGCAGGGTCTTAAGGGCAGGCCAGACAAACAGAGATGCTGCAAGCCAAGGTGCTGCTGCTGCTATCTGTAGGGAGAGAAGGCTGAGGAGGCGCTTTCTGAGGGAGATCTGAGGCCCAGCTGCTGGTGCTCAGGGTGACAGTGCAGGAGTCTCAGTGATACAGCCAAAGCGGACAGCGCCTTTCCCTTCCCTTTAGGAGAAAGCTGAGAGCAGCCCTGGCCATGCAGCACCATCTCCACAGCAGGAGGAATCTGCCCTGAAATGGGTTGCTTCTTCCACCTCCAACTTCTCCCCTGCAGCGTCCATACACCTCCCTATAGCTGCCAGGCAGGCTGAGAGCTGCCCCTGGCAGGTGGCACATGCCCTGGGCTGGCCAAGAGCCCTGAGGGCTGCAGGAGCTGCTCTGCAGGACAGCTCTGGGCAGCCCTGGCTGCAGCCCCAGCTTCACCCGTTGCAGCCATCCCTTGCAGCAAGAGCCATCCTGCCCTGTCCCTCTGACGGTGCCCAGGGCAGCCCCGCTCTGCAGCACATCCTCCCCCAAAGCAAAAACGGCAGCAGAGCCATCCTTACAGTCACATCAGTCCTGTCCTGGGTCAGCTTCAGGAGATCCCTCCAGGAGCACAGGGGACATTGCCCTGCACCCACACACTCACCATGCACAGGGCTGTGAAGATCTTTCCCCAAGTGAAGGCTCAGCTCAATGTCTTCCCAATCCTGACTGCCTTCAGCCTGTCTCTGCCTGGCTCCTGTCCCCTCAGTGCCTGCAGGCAGAGGCCTCAGCCCTGCTGGACTGGGAGAGGAGCTGGTCCTGGGAAGAGCTGTTCCTTTAAAGCTCAGCAGCACAGCCACAGCACAAGGACTTTAATGAGCCTCTTGGGGATTGGGTGTTGTTTACATCAGACTCAGTCGCTGAGAGTGTTATCAAAAAACTTCTAAAGAACTCAAAATTAAATTGAAATTCCAAAGTTTCTTGAAGTTTTAAGGGGTCCCACTGAGGGACATGACTGAGAAAGTGTCCCCAGGTTCTAGGTAGAGCAGAACACTGGAGGCAGTGATGATAGCTGGGAACAAACAAGGCAAAGGTGTCTCTCGTGCTGAGCAAAGCTGGATGTGTTTCAGGAATGCAAAGGACCAAGGCCTGAGCCCCAGCCCAAAGGCCAGGCAGATCCTGTCCCTCCCTCCTTACTCAGGGTTGTTCCTGGGACGGGCACTGGCATGTGGGGATGTGCAATGGCAAGGGCAGGAGCGTGGGGCGGCCCCTGCCAGGCTGCTGAGCAGGGACAAGGAGGCAATGAGGCCCCAGCCCTGCAAGGGTCACTTGTCTCCTGCTCCTGCCTCAGGCCCAGGCCCAGCAGCCGTGGCCAAAGTGCTGCCCAAGCTGGCTCTGGCAGGGCTGTCTTGCAGCTGCTGCCCATCCCTGTGCCCTGTGCAGCCCAGGCTGTCCCACGGTGTCCCTGCCCTGCGCCTCTGTCCCTGCAGGCTGTCAGCATCCCCCGGCTGCCCCACCTGGCTGGGCCCTTCCTATGCTGACAGCTCTGCCTCCTGCCTGCCTCTGCCTGCCCACACAGAGCCTTACACTGACCCAGACTCCTTCTGGGGAACATGTTGCACCAGAGCTCTGCCCTGGGAGAGAAATTCCTTTCTCTTTGGGTCCTATCTGGCCCTCCCTATCTGCCCTTTGCATTAATTCTTTCTTTCTCTGGCTGTTCTCTATTATGCCAAAAGGATCCACCATCTCTGAAAACACCCTTCAATCCCTCCCAGGTCTCCTCTGCTGTCCTCAGTCTCTACTCCACTGAGCACAGAGCTGCTTTGTCTCTGTATTTTGCTTTGTCCCTATATTTGTCCCTATATTGGGCTTGAGGCCTCCAAACCCTACCTTGGGAGATCTCTGGGTCCTCTCCAAGGTGTTGGCAACTGAAAACATTCTGCTCATAGTCTAAGAAAATCACCTTAGGACAGAACCAGTCAGACCTGTGTGTCCTGACTACTTTTCCCATGGAACAATCCTTGGATAGATAGAAATTTTTAGGCTGAATTCCAATTTTACCCATGGGCACTTTCATGTGAACAACAATTCTTTTCCATTGGAAGGAAAGCAGAGGCCCAGTGTTTCAGGGGCAGATGAGCAGCAGCCACCAAGTTCCAAGGCAAGCCAGACCTTGTTGGAATTGCAGCTTGTGCCTTAGAGAAATCCTTGGATACACAGAATTTGAGAGGTAGAATACCAATTTTGGCCACTGGTCGATGAAAATGCCATTTCTTTTCCATCTGAAGGAAGGCAGAGATCCCCAGGGCTCGATGGTAGATGAGAAGCAGCCCCTGGGAGGCCAAGCCAGCCAGACTCGTCTCTCCTGGCAGCTTTTGGCTGGGAGCTATCCATGGATATCTGAAATTTAGGGGCCAAACCTCAAATTTGGCCAAGGCCACTGGATGAGAAGACTGTTCTATTTCCTTCACAAGGAAGGCAGGGACCCCCAGTTTCTCAGGGGTAGATGACAGGTGGCCATCAGAGCCCACAACACCAGCCAGAGCTGGCAGCTTTTGTCTGGGAGAAACCCTTCATACAGTGAACATTTTAGGAGGAGTAGCAATTTTGGCCATGGAGGAATAAGAAAATTCTTTTCCTCTTTTCTATAGGAAGGAAAGCACAGAGCCCCAGTGTTTCAGGGGCTGATGAACTGCCGTCACCAGAGACCAAGGCCATCCAGACCTGTCGTAACGGCAGCTTTTGTGTAGGAGCAATCTTTGGATATAGGACTTTTGGAGGTGGAATCCTAATTTCAACCATGAGCATCTAGAGAAGAAGGATGGTTCTTTTCCCTTAAGGAAAGTACTGAGCCCCAGTGTTTCAGGGCAGAATAGAGGCAACCACCAGAGGCCAAGGTCAGCCAGAGCTGGCTGTCCTAGGAAGTCTTTTCTGGGAGAAAAAACCCTTGCATGTAGGAATTTTGGAGGAAAAGTACCAATTTTGGCCATGAGTGCCTGTGCAGGAGGGACAGTTCTTTTCCATAGGAAGGAAAGCACAGATCTCCAGTGTTTGAAGGCAGGTGAGAGCCAGCTCTCAGGAAGACAAGGGCAGTCAGACTTGTTTGGAACAGCAGTTTTTTGTCTGTGAGAAATCCCTGTGTATTGGGAATCTTGGAAGGGGAATCCCATTTTGGCCATGGATGCTTAAAAGAGAAGGGCAGTTCTTTTACATTTGAAGGAAAGCCCAGAGCCCCAGTGTTTCAGGGGTACATGAGAAGAGACCCTCGACATGCCAAGGGCAGTTGCACCAGTCAGGCCAAGCAAACCAGAACTCTTACCTGTTCCCTTGTTTCCATGGGGCCCTGCAGTGTCACAGTGGTGGTGTCACAATGATCCCTTGCTACCATGAGGCCTTGCAGTGTCACAGGGGTCTCCTTGGTGCCTCAGTATCCGAATGGACCCTTGGTTCCACGGGGACTCACAATGTCAGAAGGGTCTCCTTGGTTCCATGAGGCCCTGCAGAGCCCCTTGATTCAATGAGGCTGAGGCCTCATTGAATCAAAGTGTCAGAATGGCCTCTAGGATTGGAATGGACCTTTGGTTCCATGGAGTCCCACCCCATGACATGGATCCTTAGTTCCACGGGGCCCTGTAGCGTCACAATGGGCTCCTTGGTTCCATGGTGCCACACAATGTGACAACTGCCCTTTGGCCTGCCAAGACTCCATAGTGTCACAATGGTTCTGTGCTTCCATGAGGCCTTGTAGTGTCACAATGGCCCCTTGGTTCAGTGAGGCCTTTGGTGTCACAACAGTCTCCATGATTCCATAAGGTCTTGCAATGTCACAGCAGACCATTGGTTACACCGAGCCCCACAGGCTCACTGTGGTCCCCTTGGCTCCACAAGGCTCTGAAGTGCCACAATGGCCCTTTGGTTTCACAGGGCCTCAAAGTGTAAAAAGGCCTGCATGGTTCCATGAGGCCCTGCTGTGTCACAATGGACTTTTGGCTCTATGATGCCCCAGAGTCTCACAATGGTTCCCTGGTTCCCTGGTTCCAGTGGACCCTTCATCTCATGGAGACTCACAGTGTTCACTGGAGTCCCCTTGATTCCATGAGGCCCTGCCATGCTGTAATGGCTCCTTGGTTCCAGTGGGTCTCAAAGTGTCAGAACAGTCTCCATTGTTCCATGAAGCCCCAGAAAGTCACTGTCATCCCCTTGGTTCCACAGGGCCCCACAGTGTGACAATGGACTCTTGGTTTCATGAGGTTCCTCAGTCACAAGGGTCTCCTTGGATCCACAGTGTCACAGTGGGCCCTTGGCTCCATGTGGCCATGCCGTGTCACAATGGCTCATGGTTCCATGAGACCACACAGTTTAACAAGGGACCCTTGGTTC